>NC_133537.1:45335652-45530652 GCF_048544455.1 Silene latifolia | reverse complement strand
TATTTACCACGAATCTAATTATATAAATTTTCAAAAAAAAAAAATTATGTTACTTTTTTTGCTAAATGAGATGTATAAGTTTTTATACAAAAATTATAAACATCACTTTGACATAATATAAAACATATATATCATATCGTGGAGATAATGATATAAACTCTTAAGAGCTCTCCAAGACAATGCTTAAGAGACTCAGAACGTTTTGGGTTGGTATTTAGGTTCTAAGGATGCCTTCGATTTATAATCATATGATCACCCACCTTATGCTAAACTTTCGATGTGAGACAATTCTATTATTTATACGTAATATATTCACCACACCAACATATTTTTCAATGTGGGACAAATAACATACTTAGAAATACACCATCTGTTTCGCACATAATTCGACATCTAACCCGGGTTAATAATAATGAGCAAATACTATACTCCCTCGATTCAAGACCAAATACAACATTATATTCCTTTTTTACACTATTCATGAACGAATAGAATCTTTACGATTCCTTACAATATGTAAGACAAAATATGGTCATGTGGGATCTTATTTGATTCACTTATAAAGTACAATGAGAATATCAAATTTTTAATTTTTTTATAATGTAAACTTAAAGATATTTACGTTGTAATTTGTGTCTTGGCAAGTGTGTAAATGAAAATGTTGTATTTTGGTCTTGAATGGGGGGAGTACTATTTATTAATATTCGTACATTTTTTTTATAATACTTTTTTGGCAAATGAGATGTATAAGTTTTTATATAAAGATTATAAACATCACTTGAATATAATACATAATATAGAAAAAATATGTATATATCATACTGACTTACTGTGAAGATAATGATATAAACTCTTAAGCGCTCTCCAAAACAATACTTTAAGAGACTCAAAAGTTTTTTGGTTGGTATATAGGTTCCAATGATGACTCCTATTTATAATTATAGGATCACCCATCTTATGTTAATCTTTCGATGTGGGACAATTTTATAATTTATACTTATTATAATCACCACACTAACATTATTTTTCGATGTGGGACATATAACATATTAAAAAAAGTACACCATCTTTAATACTCATATGTGCAAATCATATGGAATCTATACTCTAATGAAAACATTTTTTACCACGAATCTAATTATATTATCTTCATAATTTTTGTAACAACATTTT
This sequence comes from Silene latifolia, assembly GCF_048544455.1. Taxonomy (NCBI): domain Eukaryota; kingdom Viridiplantae; phylum Streptophyta; class Magnoliopsida; order Caryophyllales; family Caryophyllaceae; genus Silene; species Silene latifolia. The sequence goes on along the minus strand of NC_133537.1, from coordinate 45,529,479 downwards.
TTTGCCAAATGAAATGTCAGTTTTTATATAAAAATTAGAAACTTCTCATGAATATAAAATAGGAAATATAGATATTATAATAATTAAAAGATTCTCCACTTTATTTTTTATGTGGAAAATATTATTTATGAAACTTTCCTAAATTATTTTTTGATGATGTGGACGCTCTAGAATCGCTCGAAAAAACTCTCTTTTATATATATATATATATATATATATATATATATAGATGTATAGATTGTAAATCCACTAAATCAAAATCACTAAAATTTGAGAGAGATGGTTTTTTAATAAGTTATTGAGAGACCAAGTTTTCGTACCTTTGTATTTGTATTTCGTGGCCCTTTTGTTGTTGATCGTGACATAGTAATTTCGTACCTATTTACATAATAAAGCGCCCATTTTATTTTTAATTATGATTTATACCTATTTTATTGGTTGTAGTACCACTTTTCCTTAAAATTGTAAAATAGTTTATCAATAAATTGAGATTAGCAAAAGTTTTTCTATGTATGCAAGTTGGGTGTTATTTAACCAATTTTATTCTTACCGTCTTAAAGAAGATCCATTGGCATATATAGAGATGTATGGCGCTTATTTTTGTTAGCAAGTAAATTGCAAGGTTCCTGCAAGATAAAAAAATGAGTATACGAAAAAAAAAAAACTTAATACACCTATAGAAATAAATTTGCAAACAAAAGGAGTAATATAGAGAGAAGAATAAGAAATTTTATACAAAGTGTATAGAATTGTTTAACAAACAAAATAGAAACAAAGTTAATAATATAAAGGATGATGGGAGGCACTGGTAGAGATGTAGAGATGTGCAGGGAAAAAAATCATCCAGGTCAACAATCACAACGATAAAACATATACTCCTAGTCCTAGACTTCTATGTGTATAAACAATGATAGATAATTTTCAATTTATAGCTAATAAATTTTACGTAGTTTTGTTTACCTAGAGTTCTCGCTATTTAAGGCGGGCTTGTATGAGACTTTTCGCATATGGCAGGTCTATAATAAAACTTATCCTATTATTAAAATATGAAATTCTAAAATTCAAACTTTATCAGTTTAGTAAATATATTTTAGAATTTTATTTATTTATTTATAAAATAATTTTAGTGTTTCAAAAAACTTGGAGTCTCTCAGAGTGCCTGAAAAAAGTCTCTTTTATATATATACTAGATTTAATGCCCGTGCGATGCACGAGCCTCTTAGTAGAGTGTTCATAATAAAACAATAAGATGCACAACAACTAAAATAAAATTTTCTAAACATGCTTAAAGTTCTCATCAATGATGTAAGAAAGATTGTTATAAGAGGTAGAGAGAGTAGAAAGTTAAGAGAGAAGAATAATTCTATATATTATGTATGAATCTTACTTGAGGAATACAATTACATGAGATATATATATATATATATATATTTAGTAGTTGGTTTAAGTCGGTTAGTCTAACTAAGGCCCTGTTCTTTCTGGCTTTTTAGAGCCGAATCAATCCCGAATCAATGGAGCTGAGCCAATCGAATCGAAGGCCGAATCGAATCGAATGAGCCCAATCAATCGAATCGAATCGAATGGAGAGCGAATCAATCGAATCGAATCAATCAATCAATAAGCTAAACTAAACCAATCGAATCAAATCGAATTGAGTTTGAATTGAATCAAATAATCATATTAATAATAATAATAGTATTAAATATTATTGTTAGTATCAACTATAATATATTAATATTCATAGTATAATAGTAATACTAAAATTAATATTTATAAGAAAAAAATTATAATATTATATAAGAATAATCATAAATTATAATAATGAAAAAATAGTATTTTTCTACTAATAATATTTTTAATAACAATAATAAATAATAAGGTCATATTAATAATGATATTAGTAAAATTTTTGTTTAGAATAAAAAAACTCAAGTAAGCGTTGCTCGAATTCAGGTCGAGTCAACGCCCTACTCTCATATGGCATCTCGAGCCTATGCTTGCTCTCTTCGGATGGATCTTTCACGCGTAACAAAGGCCTCAGAGGGTATGCAAAAGGTCTTTCTCTGATGCCTTACGGTAATGGTGGATAGTCGGGACCTTGCTTGAAGCTAAGGTCTCTGTGCCCTCTTGTAGTAGCTCGAGTAGTCTTACTTCTAGAGAGAGGAAGTTGTTGGTGAGAAGTTTTTACCATTGATTGGTGAATAGTGAGATATTTATAGGTTTTATGTGTACCTCAAATGAAGGTTTGGCAAGAACGGTTACCATATTCGCTATGAATACGCCTTACCGATTCGCGATTCGTTTATAGAAATAGAAATGTGTTACATGTATTTTCAGTAATCAACTTGATAGAATTCGCTTTTAACAATTTGTGATTCGTAGGGTACCAAGCGAATTTGTAACCATGTTGGCAAGCGTGTTGACTTGTAAGACCCCGTATTGGCAAGTGAGTCAAGTCGGTTCGGGGTGCCTCATTAATAATATTAATAATAAATGTTATGGATTTTAATAATAATACCAATAAATGTTATGAATTTTAATAATAATACCAATAATAATTATAATAACAACGACAATAATAATAATAATAATAATAATAATAATAATAATAATAATAGTAATAATAATAATAATAATAATAACAATATCAACAACAACAACATTAACATTAACATTAACATTAATAACATTATTATTCATTTTAATAATAATATTCATCATCATCATCATTATCATTATCATTATCATTATCATCATCATCATCATCATCATCATCATCATCATCATCATCATCATCATCATCATCATCATCATCATCATCATCATCATCATCATCATCATAATAATAATAATAATAATAATAATAATAATAATAATAATAATAATAATAATAATAATAATTATAATTATAATAGAACGCCATGAAGAGAGGGAGAGCCTTCTCTCTACGATTTGCGATCGAAAACTGCGATAAACCCTAGTTTTTCAATTTCATCTTTTCTTTGATCTTTTCTTCTTTAAATTTTGTTCTGTTCATGGCTAGACCTCGGGGTAGAACTCGTGGGCGCCCGGTGGTGCATCATGTGGCTGTGGGTGAATCAACTTCTTCGATTACTCCTACTGAATCAGGTGAAATTCGTACTCCTTTTGTGGTTAATGATCTTTTAAGGTCTTCTGTTGGTTGCCATAGTAGGCCTCCTACTCATAAATCGGTTATTGAGTCGTTAAGAAAGTCTGGTGATGTTTTGTCGGAGGATATAGTACCTAATTCTGAGGCCCCAGTTTTGGAACTTAGTCTTGGTCCTGGCCCTAAAGATGGTGCTCCTGCGACTGCTACGGCGGTTCCAGAAGCGCCTGCTTGGAACAAGGTCGTTAAGCCTAAAGTGGGGATGAGTTTGCACTACTGTCAGCATAGTGCTGATTCTACGGAGATAGATGTTACCGAGGATGATGTGGAGGGGGAACTTAAGTATTGGCAATACACGTTAATGGGTAATGTTTTGGGTGCTCGTCCTACTGTTGCTCAAATGCAGGCGTATGTTACCAAAAGCTGGAATCATGTTTCTCTGCCTGCAGTCCAGTATTTTCGTAGGGGGTGGTTTTCTTTTCGATTTACAAGTGCTGAGGATATGGATGAAGTCCTAAAAGGGGGGCCTTGGTCTCTGGGTAGTAATTCTCTTGTTTTAAAGCAGTGGTCTCCAAATTTTTCTATGGAAATGGATAAGCTTTCTATTGTCCCTATTTGGATTTTATTTCCTGAGCTGGACCCTGTCCTATGGTCTGATGTTGTTTTGAGTAAACTTGCTAGTAAAGTTGGGAAGCCCCTCTATGCTGACATGACTACTACTTGCAAAGCACGGTTGTCCTTTGCCAGAGTACTTGTAGAAGCTGATTTGGCTTCTGAGCTACCTGAGCAGGTTCTTATCAACACTCCTTATCATGGTCAGATTGCTCAGCCAATTGTGTATGAATGGAAGCCGTATTATTGCAGTTGCTGTGCTAAGTTGGGTCATACTGCTAATTTTTGTAAGCAGAATAAGGATGGGCAGCCTGCTAAGGTTTGGAGAAAGAAGCCAGCTCCTGAGAAAGCTCCTGTTTCCTCTCCTGTGCAAGCCCCTGCTGCTACTCGTCCTAGGCAGAAAACTCCTTCAGTTGGTACCACTGCCAAAGCAAATAAGTCTGGTTCTTCTAAGGATACTGGTAAGAGTGTGGTCACCTCTACTGCTGATCAGGAGGACTCTGAGGTTCAGCTTCAAAACTCTTATTCTGTTCTCACTACAGAGGACTCTTCTTTAGATTCTCAGGAAGAAACTAGGACATCTTGGGCTGATAGTACTGAACCTATCCCTCCTGATAAGGATGCAGATAGCAGCGTGGAACATCAGGGGGTTTAATGACTCCCTCAAACATTTGGAGGTTAAGAGGTTTTTGCATCAGAATAAAGTAGATGTTTTTGGGTTGTTGGAGACTCATGTTAAGCAGAATAAAGAGAGTGCTATCTTCTCTCAGTTCTCTTCTTATGTGGTTGTTAGTAATAAAATCCAGGGTAGGCTTTGGTTATTCTCTAATCCTGCCACTGTGTCTCTAAGTAATATTATCATACATGAGCAATTTATCCACTGTGATGTTTGTATTCTGGCCACAAATCAGACTCTTTCTATTACTTTTGTCTATGCTAAGAATGAGCCTCAGGAAAGGATGGCTTTATGGGATAAGCTTGTTGGGTTCTCTGCTACTCCCTTTCCTTGGGTTGTTATGGGTGATTTTAATGTTGTTAGGGGTCTCAGTGAGAGAGTTGGTCCTAATCCTCCTGCTGTCAAGGATATTTGGGAGTTTAATTCTTGTCTTGCTCATTGTTATCTGGATGATATGCATTGCCTTGGGTCTGAGTATACCTGGTCTAATAAACAAGGGCCTGGTACTAGAACTTGGGCTCGTCTGGATAGAGTCTTGATAAATCCTAAGTGGTTAACTATGTTCCCTTCTTCTTTTGCTTCCACTTTAGTTCCTGGTATCTCTGACCACTCCCCCTTGTTGGTCACCATTCCTTCTGCTAAAGGGTTTAAAAAGAGGTTTAGTTTTCTCAATATTTGGCAGGGACATCCAGATTACTTGTGTATGGTTGAGACTGCCTGGCACACTCCTTCTTATGGCACTCCTATGTTTCAACTGTTCCATAAGCTCAAGGCAGTGAGGAAGGCTCTTCAGTTATTGCATAAGAAGGATTTCTCTGACATTCAGGGTAGGATTAAGGCTACTAAGACTGCCTTGGATGCTTGCCAAAAGGAACTGCAACAGGATTTGTTCTCACCCTCTCTTATAAGTCAGGAGAAGGCATTGACCAGGCATTATGTTGATCTTACTAGGTTGGAAGTGGACATGTTGTTCCAGAAAGCTAAGATTCACAATATTAGGAAAGGGGACTGCTCCTCAAGTTATTTCTTTTCCAAAATTGCTATCAGGAAGCATCAAAGCCTGTTGGGTTTGATTCAGGATAAGGAGGGGCATGTTAGGTATGGGACTGATGATGTTAACACTGCCTTTGTGGAGTACTACACTGATCTCTTAGGTAAAAGAGTTGCTGTTGAACCTATCCCTGAAATAGTTTTCTCTTCGGGTCCTACTGTCTCTACTGATGCAAGTGTTCTGCTTATTGCACCAGTAACTAGGGTTGAGATAAAGGAGGCTCTTTTCAGCATTGGATCAACAAAAAGTCCTGGTCAGGATGGCTTTTCTTCTGGGTTTTTCAAACATTCCTGGGATCTTGTTGGTGATCTTTTTTGTTCTGCTGTTGAGGAGTATTTTAGAAAGGGTAAGATGATGAGGAAAGTTAATACAACCCTCCTTGCTCTTGTTCCTAAGAAAGATGTTCCTTCCACTGTTCAGGATTTTCGTCCTATTGCTTGCTGCTCTGTGGTGTATAAGACTATTAGTAAGATTATTGCTAATAGGCTTAAGCATGTTCTTCCTGATCTGGTGGGTAATGAGCAAGCTGCTTTCATTAAGGGCCGTAATATCTTTGAGAACATTATGATGTCTCAAAATTTGATCAAAGGCTACAATCAAAGTCTTATTACTCCTAGATGCTTAATCAAGGTGGACATTCGAAAGGCTTTTGATTCTTTGCAATGGGAGTTTATTAGGGACATGTTACATGGTTTTAAGTTTCCTCCTCTATTTGTTAATTGGATTATGGGGTGTGTAGCATCTACCTGGTTTTCCCTTAAAGTGAATGGTACTTTGAGTGGTTTTTTCCCTGGTAAATCTGGTGTTAGGCAGGGGGACCCCATTTCCCCATATATCTTTGTTCTTAGTATGGAGGTCCTGTCTAGGCAGCTTAGGAGACTCTATCTCCTCCCTCAGGTATCTTTTCATCCTAAATGTGCAAAACTAAAGCTCAATCATTTGGTTTTTGCTGATGACTTAATGATATTTATGAGAGGGGATGTTCCTTCTGTTGCTGCTGTTGCTACCTGTCTTGGGGATTTTGCTAAGTGTTCTGGCCTCTATGCTAATCCTTCTAAGACGAGTGTTTATTATGGTGGGGTTGGGGATGAGATCAAGCAACAGATTGGTGCTCTTACTGGGTATGTTGAGGAGCAGTTCCCTTTTAGGTATTTGGGTATCATCTTGCATCCTGGTAGGCTGGCTCCTGGGCTCTATAAGGCCATGTTGGATAAGATTCAGAAAGCTATTCATCACTGGACAGGTAACCTGCTATCCTATGCTGGCAAGCTTCAGCTGATCAATGCTGTGCTCTTTGGCCTTGAAAATTTTTGGAGTTCTGCTTTGTTTCTTCCTAAAGTTGTCATTAAGTTAGTCAACAAGCTATGCAAAGACTACTTCTGGGGGACTCCTCCTGGGAAGAGGAAAATGACTTTTCAAAGTTGGAGCTCTATTTGTGCACCTTGGATTGAGGGGGGTTTTAATGTAAAGGAATTGTTAAGCTGGAATAAAGCATTGCTCAGTAAGTGGTTATGGCTGTTAACTCTACATAGAGATGGTATTTGGGATACATGGACAAAAGCTTACAATATGTCTGGGGCTTCTTATATGGAGTGCTCAGAGTAAGCCTCACCATGCTGAAAGTTGGAGGTCCTTGCTTAGGATTAGAGATCAATTAGTGGCCATTGCTGGTGATTCTGGTGGTGCTCAGGCCATACTGAACTCTTGTGTCAGGAAAGGCAAATTCATTGTGGGGTTTGCTTACGATATTTTTAGAACTAAGAGAGGCAGACTTGGTTGGATGCGTGCATTATCTTTCTTTGAGATTTTGCCTAAGCATAAAATTTGTACCGTTCAAGCTGCCCAAGGGGTCCTTCCTACTGTTGATAAGATAGCTGCTAGAGGGTATTTTTTGGTTAATAGGTGCTGTCTTTGTGAAAATGCTTTGGAATCTCACAGGCACTTATTTTTTCGCTGTCCCTATTCTCAGCAAGTTAGGCGTCAGATGTTATGTTGGCTAGGGCTGACTAGAGCCTGGCCTGATCATGATCTGCGGAACTGGCTCTATAAACTTTCTGATAAAAAGGGTAAGAGATATTGGCAGAGTGCTCTTGTTGCTAGTTGTCTTGCAGGCTTGGTGTTTACTCTTTGGGAAGAGCGTAATAATCGTATTTTCAGGGGTGAAGCTAAGGACTCTGAGCTTGTGGCTAAACAGCTTCAGTGGACTTTAACGACTAGGCTCTTTGTTAGCAAGTCTGATTGTGTTAAGAATTGGCTAGCAGTTAAGTAGTTGTTCATGTATTTATTAGTTGGTTCCTTTGAGGTGTTTTGCTTTTTGTAAGATCTTTTCTCACCTTATTCCCTATATGGATGAATAAAGATGAGTATAACTTTCTTGCAAAAAAATAAAAAAAATAATAATAATATTAATAACAATAATAGTAATAATAATAAATAAATAAATTATTAAAAATATTATTAATTATAATTATAATAATAATAATAAATAATATTAATATTAAAAAAATAGTATTATTGTTAACAAAATTAATAATAACTATTATTTAAATTAGTAAAGCTGAAATGAGCTGAATTTAATGGAGCTGAAATGAATCAACTCGAGCTGAATCAATCCAATCAATGGAGCTGAATCAATCAATCAATCGAATGGAGTTGAATCGAATCAATCGAATAATCGAATCAATAGAGTGAAGTTTGAAATCGAAATGGGCTGAAAATAAGCCAGAAAGAACAGGGCCTAATTCTAACTAACTTTCTCTATATTCAACAAACAATGATGGAATAATTAACTTTGCAGTACAACGCTCTTAACCGTTATTAAATTATAAACTTGTTTGGCACTTGCAACGACAATAGGTTATATATTACTGTATTGTAGTTCATGATTAATTTTTAGTCCCTATTGTTTTTGGCTGAAAAAAGAGCTAAACTGTAATTAATGGAGATAAACTGAACTGAAACGAAGTAAGAATTAATCTGTGAAGAGATGAGCCGAACTAAAATAAGAGTTAATCTGTGAAAAGATGAGATGAACTCCGTATAACTTATAATTTATCTAAGAAGAACGTAGTTTTTAGATACCTGTCATGGCTTGGTTGGATTATTTGGAAAATCTTTGTGTTTATAATATATTTGATACTCGTATGATACAATCTAGTATCTAGTATATATATGTATATAAAAGAGAGTTTTTTCGAGCGATATTAAAGCGTCCACATCATCAAAAATCAATTTAGGAAAATATCATAAATAATATTTTTGGTCTAAAAAATAAAGTGGAGAATCTTTTAATTAGTATAATATATATTTCCTATTTTATATTCAAGTGATGTCTCTAATTTTTATATAAAAAAATTTACATTTCATTTGGCAAAAAAATGTCATTAAAAAAATAATAAAAATAATATAATTAGATTCGCGGTAAAAAATGCTATTATTAGAGTATAAATTTCACATAATTTGCATTTATTAAAGATAGTATACTTAACTTCTTAACATGTTATATGACACACATTGAAAATCGTCCCATATCAAAAGATTAGCATAAGGTGGATGATCATATAATTATAAATAGAAGGCATCTTTGGAACCTAAGGACCAACCCAAAATCACATTAGTTATGAAAACTAATGTAATCGCCTAAAACTTTAGTTGATTCCACTTGAATTGACTTGAGGTTTCATTATATATGATTACATTTGTAAGATTACATTTGTTTAATCTTTGTTGAATTTGTCTCATTTTACATTTGAGTTCTTAAGAGTTTATATCATTATCTCCACAGTATGATATATATTTTCTATATTATATTCAAGTGATGTTTATAATCTTTATATAAAAACTTATACATCTCATTTGACAAAAAAGTATCATAAATTATGAAAATTATATAATTAAATTTGTGGTAAAGAAAATGCTATCATTAGAATATAAGTTTCATATCATTTGTACATATTTGAATTATGATAAAAAAAACATATGAATATTAATAAATAGTATAGTATTTGCGAAAAAGATGGTGTATTTCTAAATATGTGATTTGTCCCGCATTGAAAAATAGTTGGGTGTGGTAAATATACTACATATAAATAGTTGAATTGTCCCACATTAGAAGATTATCATTAAGTGAGATGATCACATGATTATAAATAGGAGTCATCCTTGAAATTAGTATCAATCCAAAATCTTTTAAGTCTTTTAAGTATTGTCTTGGAGACCTCTTATAACAATTTGTTTAACGACACACATTAGTTACAACAATACCATACAAATATTAATCACGTAAACATTTATATACATTTATAAAGGCGATTACATATTATTGATACTAAGTTAGGTCACCTTCTTCTGTTTTGAAACATGTTCCACTGTTAGAAGCAATTAGTTGTATACTTAGTGCTACACATATTCATTTTTCTCCCTCTCCCTTAGTAATTTCATGCATGGATATGATATGAATGCTTAACTATGTCGAATTTTCACGAACTTGCCATCACATTGCATCGATTTGTTTAGTTTTGCAAGGTAACAAATCAACATATAAATAGATAAAGGAATTACCTGAGTTTATTAAATTAGGGCCTTAAGGGTTTACGGTAAAAATTAATAGATAGTCGTGCAAAAAAGATGGCATACTTTTTCGTATGTTATTTGTCCCACATTGAAAAATATTGTAGGTGTGGTGAATATATTATATATAAATGTGGTGAATATATTATATATAAATAGTTGAATTGTCCCACATCATATGATTATCAAAAGTTGGGGTGATCCTAAAAATTAATTTAGGAAAGTATCATAAATAATATTATATTCAATTGATGTTTCTAATTATTATTTAAATTTTTTTACATTTTATTTAATAAAAAATATCGTTAAGAAAATTATGAAAATAACATAATTTAATTCGTGTAGAAAATGCTATCATTAGAGTATATATTTTATATAATTTGTACATATATAAGATTGTGTACTTCTTAGTATGTTATATATGTTCCACATTGAAAAATAAATGTAGTTGTGGTGAATATACTACATAAAAATAATAGAATTGTCCCACATCGAAAGATTAGCATAAGATGTGGTGATCCTATGATTATAAATAAGAGGTATCTCCACAACATCTTTTGAGTCTCTTAAATATTGTCCCTAGAGAACTCTTAAAAGTTTGTATCATTATCCCCACAACATGATATATATATATATATATATATATATATATATATATATATATATATATATATATATATATATATATATATATATATATAGATTTAGGATCCTATGAGAACCCCCCTCACATGAGAACCATGAGAACCACTATCCACCGTCAGATCTAACCATCCAACGGACCAAATATTATGCGAGTGAAGGGTATTTTTGTCTTGCATTTGGTTTAAACGCTTCTTCTCCTATCTTCCCTATTCAGTCTTTTTCAATTTCTCCCTAATTTCATGTCTTTTCTCTTACTTTGACAATAGTTGTTTCAATCTATATTCTTTTCCATTGTCATTAAGGTAAGAATCATTGAATTTGTTCTTCAATTTTTTGTTTGAATCACGATTCTTTGTATTATCATAGCATTAATTATATTTTTTTTTACCAGTTTTCTTGTTCTTATTTGATTTCTTTGGTCGTTTTTACTCATTAAATTGCTATGTATTGTATTTCGCAAGTGATTTGTACTGTTCGTTTCAATTGTTTTGCCTTATTTTTTAGGTTTTTATCTATATTATTGTAGTCATCGTTGCTAATTTCACATCTTATGTATCCTGCCACAACTGTTGAATTTTCCGACATAAATTTGTTTTTATAATTCGGTGATTCCCTTAACGTTTTGAGTTTGAGAATGCTCAATTGTGCTTGTAGAAGAACTTATGAGTTATGACATAAGTAAAAGCTTTTGATCAGTACGAGCTTTTTTCGATCACAAATTCTCATTTGTGACGGACATATCCGTCACAAGTTCCGTCACAAACTTGTGACACGTCAAATATTATCCACTTGAGTAGGTAAAGACAAACACTTTGTAATTCCCTAAACTTGTCTTATCTACATAGGTGTAAGATACTTGACCCGCATAAGCTTGTGACGGATATACCCGTCACAAAGGGACTTATTGTTTTTCGATTGGAATATTAGATGAGGGTGACTTTAAAGTTGGTATGAGGTGGTGTATTAGTTTTTAAGAAGATCATAGTTGCTCCAAATAGAGAGCAAGTTACTGACAATATATTTTGTCAAATTGCAATATATTTTGGTGGAATTATCTTTTTGCTGTTTGCAGGTATTTCTTATTATTAATGCATGTGCAATTCAATCTCACTGTATGTACATTTCATAAGTATAAGAAATTTTAGTTTTATGCTTTAATTTATAGGTTTATCCATATAAATTTGTGCTTTGGTTGTGTTTTTCATTATCTTCTATGGATACTAAAATCAAGAGGAAAAATCGTCAAGTGTATATTGCCTACCAATCATGCCGATACAAGCATAAACCAATATAATTGTCTTCTTATATTGATGAAAGCTTGATTTTATTCTCATTTTCATATTTGCTTCTAAATCTGGCTAATACAAAGTGAGTTCCAAATCTGGTTAATACCCAATCTGTTAAATTATATTATGTACTTATGGTATTACAGTTCAGAATCTATGGTGTTTTTGTCCAGAACGTATGGTTCATGTGCTCTAAACTTTCATTTGTAAAGCTTGATTTTATTCTCATTTTCATCTACTTGTTTCCGTGTAGGATTATATTCATAAACTTGTAGTCAAAACCAAGGCTACTGCAAAGTATACATTGTCTTTAGAATCCTTGATACAAAGTCATCTACGCATCATATCTGAAATTCCGGACGTAAAGAAGTTGCGTAACGTGGAAATGAAGATGATGAATAAGCCATATGATGAAGCAAAATGCTCTTCTCAAATCTTTAAAGTTGATGCTGTTAAGAAAACAATTGCTCCAAGGAATGTAGAACTCACACTAAGTTATTCTATGCCTACTAAATTCACTTCTAATATCACGTACTCTAGATGATTTTGTTGGTAGTGAAGATGTTTAGGCGTCTTGTCATCTGCACATAGTGGAAAGTACTTTTCAGTTCCTTGTGGTAGAATATTGCAGGTTGATGTGGATAATGTAAGAATAGATGAATAACTTCATATTCTGATTCCATTTGTTAATCTACACAATTCAAAAAATAGAATTTAATTAGTACATCAACTGTTACAATATATCAAATGTTAATATGAACGTATGCTACAAAATTTATGAACATGTGGTACATAAGTTCTGAGCCTTTACTATATACATCATGTTTTTCAGATAGCTAACAATAATTGTGAAAACCACATGAGAAGACAGATCCGAAAACATTTAACAACACTCAGTACATTGTATAACAACTTAGAGATGGAAACAAAATAGCTATAGCCTATAAGTACAACTTTGAATAATTGTTTCTATAAATTCTTATCATTTATCGCACGAAATACCCACAATATTTATCAAATGTTACTCTGAACATATGGTACAAATTTTATGAACATGGAATACATAAGTTATGAACCTTCAGTGTATAAATCAGTTTTTTTTATATGACGAGGGGGTTGAGTCCCCCCGGACCCATGCATTCTCGCACCACCACATGGACCATGTAAGCCGCCCCTTTGGGGGCTACAGTGGCCAAGTGATCATCGCCTCAGCTGGTAGTCGAATTCGGGACTTCTCAACTCCTACATTTCTGCATGTTTCAAGGTTTAACCAGACTACCACTGGACTAACACCACTTGGTTGTGTATAAATCATGTTATTCAATTAACTATCAATAATTTATTAAAATCCTATAATAAAACAAACCATAAAACATTACTCTATATAGGTACATTGTATACTACATAAGGTACAATTCAAAATAGCTAGAAGTTCATCTCTAAGTAATTGTTTTTGTAACCTCTTATTATTTATCATAGAGTATGAAACACCCGCACAATCGATCAAATATTAATTGAACCTATGATACAACTTTCCGGGACATATGGTACATATGTTCTGAACCTTTTATATTGATATCATGTTAATCAGCTAGCTACCAAATAGTTTGTCAAAACCACATGAGAAATAGACCATAAAACATTAAGCAACCCTAGATACAATGTATAACTACATGAGATACAAAACAAAGTAACTATAGGTACATTCTTCATTAATATCCTCGCAAACCATAACATGAATCCTAAAGCATGAAGCACCAACCGTTAGGATCTATCAAATGTTATTCTGAACATATGGTATACATTTTTTGAACTTATAGTACATATGTTATGAACCTTTTGTATATACGACCTATTATTCATTTGCAATCATCAAACCACTCACTAATTAATAACTTGACAAAATCACATGAGAGAATAAATCATTTAATATTTAACAACCTTATGTACATTAAATAATAACTTACATACATTCAAAATTAATTTTTCACCAAGTTTAACATGAATCTTAAAATGTGAAACACCTAAAATTATAACCTAAAACATATGATAAGAAATTAATCTGTAGAAGTAAAAAAATTAGAATAAATAAAAATTCGCAGATGAAGTATGCATGATTATTATTTTTATTTACCTGTTGTTTAATTGAATTACTTGAGTTTCTTGTAATTGATGATTCCCTTGCAGCTAATTTGATGTTCTTCGTTGTGCATTTGATTATCAATGTCCCCAACTTTCTCGATCTCGATGGTAATTGCATCATTTTATTTTGATTAAAGTAATTCAGGAAAAATGCGTAGAGTTTGGAGTTATGTAAGAGAGGATGGTATTTTAGTAATCTGACTTTTATGTTAAGGGAGGTGGCGCGTCGTTCTGGACCCTTGATCTTCTTTATCCAATGGTGGATAGGGGTTCTCATGGTTCTCATGGGAAGGGGGTTCTCATAGGATCTTAACCCTATATATATATATATATATATATATATATATATATATATATATATATATATATATATATATATATATAAGTATAATAGAAGAACCACTATACCACGTGTCCTATGGAGGTTCCTCCTTGAAAATGATTTTCCCACCTAACTCCTAATTACTATTAGAATATTTCGTACGCATTATTTAGATTATACTCCCTCCTATTCACTATATAATTGCTAGAAATAATAGCACTAATCCCCTATCTACTAATAGAATAAGAATTTCACATTTTTTTTCCCTCCAAAAACATCTTTTAAATTAAGGAAGGTAATTACAATTATGTGTATTCACTAAAAAAGGAAAGTAATAATTACATTTTTATTTCATATTAAAATTAATCTTTTTATCAAATTATATTATTTTTACCTAACACTAAATTATAATCTCTTAAGTAAAATAAAATTTATATAAAACTATTAAATTTTTATTTCATTAATTAATTAAAATTAAACTTTTTTTATCAAATTATATTATTTTCACCTAACTCTAAATTATATAATCTCTTAAGTAAAATAAAATTTATATAAAACTATAAATTGTTAAGTCTTTTATTGTTATTATTATTTGAGAATGACTTGATACATATATACAAAACAAAACTGTAACTCACTATTATTACTTTTGTGACAAAAAAAATTGAAAAAATTAAAACATGTAAATCATTAGCTTTGTGGATAAAAAAATATTTTGCTTAAAATATATTTAAGCACATTACCCAATTCTCTTGATTAGTTGTCAAAAAAAGCAAAATACAAAAACGAGAAATATGGACAATTAATAAAATATCATTATTTTATAAGTAATTTATTTATATAAAACTATATATACCGTGCATTTAGTGCATGGGATCTAAACTAGTCCCCCCTACTACTAAGAGAATAAAAATTCTCTTAGTTTTCCCGCCTAAAGAAACTTTTTCTTAATTGGGCCTATTTTTCTGGATACTACTAACACAACAAGATTTGATGGATTGTAAATTGTGGACCTCATATGTAGCCCATTTTTTCTATCTCATCTATCAAAGTAAAAGTTATTAATAGCCCATAATTTTGGACTCTAGATGTCATATTATAAGCTAGATGAGTGAACTTGATTTCGTATAAATTTAAATTTAAATTATATTTATATGTTACCTCTTTTGTAAGAAATCATCAGTTATTTATTATGTAAATTTTTGTCTTAGTAATATGGACTATTTTTTAAAGGATATAAAAACACTTATGTATTTTCTATTAGAAATAAAAAAGTGAAAATATTATTTTAATAATTCGTAAATTGTCTTTTTCAACGCGAGGAATAATTTTTACTGCTTTTCGTTTTAAGGTCAATACGCGTTTTAATAAAATTATACAACTAACTTAATAATTGTACTATTAATGTCATAAATTAGTTCCATGTAACGGTATAAAATTATTGTATTATTTTTAATAGTAAAAAATAAGTTGACTTAAAATGTCTTCTTATGGTAGTAAACTTTTTTTCAATCTCTTATTAATATTATATTTAGTAGATTATAACATTAAATTAAAAGTATACTTTATTTATGCAAATAATTTAATTGATAATATCTCTTTATAAAATAAATCTAAAAAGTACCGTGCTATAGCACGGGAACTACACTAGTTATATACTAATAGAATAAGAAGTTTACATTTTTCCCTCCAAAAAGCATCTTTTTAATTAAGGAAGGTAACTACAACTAGTATAGATCCCGCGCAAATGCGCGGTTTTTAGATAGGGATATTAGAAAATTTAACATCGCAAATGCGCGGTTTTTTAGATAGGATATTAGAGAATTTAACAATTATACTATTGCTATTTAATAGTGTAAATCCCACACATTTGCGGTATATATAGAGGTTTTATTTTTAGTTATTATTTAAATATTTTAAATTGATACATTATTAATTTGTCATATTTTTCATAGGGTTATTTAATATGAATAATCCATACTATTACTCATCTTCTCAAAATAACCTCAACTATATTTTAACCAAGAATAAACCCAACAACTGATACTCTCTTCCCAAAATACACCAGCATAATTTTGACCTACTACTTTAGGTTAAGATGACCTGCTAGGTAAAAACAACTTTCCCCTCCCCCCCCCCCCCCCAACCACAACCACCACCGCCACCACCATACTCCCTCATTACAACCATCTATTATCACCGCCCTGACATAACCACTACCACTGCCACTTAAATATGCCTCCACCACCATCGAACCACCACCATCGAACCACCACCCTCAGGCCTATTCCGTGCCATCATCATCAAGTGACCACGCTCTGCCTAACCCTTCTCTCCAATTTGGCGGAAAATTAGAGTTTGAGAGTTGCACACCAGACACCACACCACATGTTCGACGAAATTACTGAGTGAAAATGGTGGTCTATGGAAAGAAAGCAACATATGAACAGTTAAATACCATGGATGGATTGCATCTTGAAAGTTTTAAATTAGATCAATTGGTCTCATTTGTTAGAGAAGAGCTATGACTAATTATATAGCAAATGAAATGGGTCATATTTTTAGAGAAATCTGATTCATGTAAGATTTGCGATCCTTCTGTCATTGAGTACATTGTATACTTAAACTTGACATACTACTATGCAGCATTTGTTCTTTTCTAAGTACCGAAGATGCGTGTCGAACAACCATTTTATCGAAAAGATGGGCTCGTATTTGGTGCATTGGCTTAATTCTCGATTTTAATTCTCGAATTTTTGTTGTTAAGAAAGATGGAGAGTTTCTGGATTGGTATGTGAGTCTTCACCGAGTCTTCACCATTTCTGCCTTCTTTGTTCATCAGCAACCATGGAAGACCAGTTATCCCCGTGAATGGCGTGGATGGTGGTGGGATGGGTAGCTGATGGTGGTGGCGGTGGGCCAGTGATTGATTGTGGTCGATAGCAGCTGTGGTAGTGGTGGTAAATCTAGTGAAATGGTGAGGGATGAGGGTTTGAGTTAATGGTATTGAGAAGGGAAATAATTAAGAACGGAAGGGGAGGGGTTGGTTAACTGAAAAAACAAAACAAAAGGAGGCATGTTAACTTTTTAAACATGTAGCCGGTTGCTTAGTTTGTTATGAGAAGAGGGGGCGATAGTTCGGTTTATTGTGAGTTAAAATAAAGTTTAGATTATTATGAGAAGACGGTCAATAGTTTGGATTATTCTTATTAAATAACCCTTTTTCATATACCTCATCATATTTTGATATGAGAAAAAAATGAACTATGAACTAATCAAGAGAATTTAGTAAAGTTATAAAATATGTATAATGATTTTTTTTCTTTAACATAAAACTAATGATTACAAATAATATTTTTTCTCAAATTATGTTAATAAATTTTTTTTATTTTTATTTTTTTGCAAGAAGATTCTTCTTTATATTCTTCCACAAGGGGGAATAAAAGAGGTGAGAAATTCTTACAAGTAGTATCCACTATTGTGTCAAACTATACAAAGAAGACTCTATAGTGTAACAATTTATACATTTGATTTTATAAACGCTTGTTGGAAAGGAGGGGGAATGAGGGGAGTAATCTTTAATGACAACCGATGCTTTGATACGTGGAAACAGCAGAACTTCCGTCAGCTCCTTTCCATGAAAGATTCGAGTGTTCCTTTCCCTCCAAATGAAGTAGACAGCTGCAGCTAGGCTACACCTGAGCCATTTGGACTTCCAGTGCCTCTTGTGCTTCTGATGGGCAGTCCATTGGAGAGCAGAAACAAGGTCAATGCCTACCTAGGGGATATTCATTCAGGCAAGCATACTATCCAGAATGTTATTAGAGTAAGGGCATTTGAAAAACAAATGGTGATGATTTTCAGCATGCTGCTTACACAGGCTGCACCTATTAACCATGAGAAGATCTCTCTTGATGATATTGTCCATAGTAGCAAGTTGTCTAGATGCAGCTAACAGGGTAATAATTCTATGACAAGGAATAATCTCAGCTCCAATCATACTTCTGATCCATACTTGCCTTCTATTCTTTTATCTGAGCTGGTCATAAGCTTTGGAAACATTATATTTGTCAGCTGCAGTGCATTCTAAGAGACCAACAGCAGCTCTATCAGCAGTACCAGACAACTGCAGCCAGTAATCTCTCACTCTCAGAATGTTTTTGAAACTTTCAGGGTGACTATCTTTGCATTGAACTGTCCATATGGTGTCACTCTTAAGCAGATAAGTTGATATCCAATTCTGCCAGAGTCCACCTTCAGTAGTTGCATGAGCTATTTTCCAGATAACAGAGCTTTGTTCCAGGAAAGTAGTTCTTTTAACAGTAAAACCACCCTCTAGCCAGGGAGAACATACTTCAGTCCAGCTTTTATACACCATCTTCCTACTACCTTCCACTATAGCCCAGAAAAAGTTCTTGCAGAGTTTGTTAATGGCCTTGATTTTTTTTTTTTTTTTTTGTAATGAAGCTAATTATCTCAGTTTATTATTTTGTTTTATAACAAATGTGTCAAGCCATTCTCTTATATATAATAATACATAACAAAAATTTAGAAATTTACAGTTTATAAAATTATAATGAATTTATCGTATTTTAATTAAAATATTATAATTTAGATTTTAAAGAAAATACTATTATTTGAATAAAAGGTTATATTTTGATGAAATGATAATAATTTAAAGAAAGAAGTATTTTTGTTTCTTTATTTAGCTTGATACCTTTTGTAGGGAAAACTTTGGAGAGTTTTATTCACTTAGTATATAGGAGGAATGGATTATGTACATTCACTAAAAAAGGAAAGTAATAATTACATTTTTATTTCATATTAAAATTAATATTTTTATCAAATTATATTATTTTCACCTAACACTAAATTATAATCTCTTAAGTAAAATAAAATTTATATAAAACTATTAAATTTTTATTTTATTAATTAATTAAAATTAATCTTTTTACCAAATTATATTATTTTCACCTAACTCTAAATTATATAATCTCTTAAGTAAAATAAAATTTATATAAAACTATAACTCACTATTATTACTTTCGTGACAAAAAAAATTGAAAACAATTAAAACATTTAAATCATTAGCTTTGTGGATAAAAAAAATATTTTGCTTAAAATATATTTAAACACACTACCCAATCATATCATATATTATATTAAAGCAGAAACCATCTGCCACGTGTCATCGGCAGATGGCTTCTGCCACGTGTCATTTGCAAATTAAGTATTCCATTTTCGTATAATCAGCATCATTTCCATATTTGAAAGATTTTTAACAGATTTTTCAAAACAAGATGAGTATCTTACGAAAATCTATCCTTTTATATATACTCATTATCATATATTACCTATAAATCAAAAAGAATATTTCCTAAAATCTCTAAAATCATGTGCAGGGATGATCATATAACTTGACCAAATATTATAACTTTGATTATAATTATCCTTTTCGGTGAATTAATATTAAAATTTATTTACATTAGAAGAAATTGAAATACAGGTAATTTTAAATGACAATTAATTTGAACCAAGGGAGTGGACGAGTGTTAGTTACAGTTTTATGAATAACATTGGTTGTTAATCCATTTAGCATACTAAATTTAAAAATGAGACAATTAATTTGGATTAAATTTTAGAGTATGAATAAGATTGGTTGTTAATCCATTTAACATACTAAATTTAAAAATGAGACAATTAATTTGAATTAAATTTTGGAAAAAAGAAGAAAATGAAATGGAAGAGAAATTACTCAAAAGTATTACCAAGATAAACGTATAGCAAAAAAATGAGTCAGTTTTGCAACTTAGGAAGCTTGAAGTCTTGAACCTTAAGAGAATATCATTTAGTCACTTACGGGGTACGAGGTAATTAATCATGAGACTATTGCATCAAAGAATGGAAAGATAGCTAACTAAAGTTGTGAGATAGCTAACCAACCGACCAGTAAGAAACTGATTAATTTTGTTACAAATACAAATTTGTTTGTTTGTGTCAAAATATAAACGATGAAAATAGAATTGAGGTAAATGGAAAAAAACTGGTTTACAATTGGTGAAGGAAATACTAAAACCTAAGAATAAATATTTTTAACATACAAAGAGTTTTGGCCAATTAAATTTGAGTTTGGTCAATTTAGATGCTTGGTCTGTAAATATAAGCATATCATTATTTCACACCTAAATATATGAACATTAACATTTTAATAACATTCTATACCAAAAAAAAAACATTTTAATAACATTTCTCCAAGTAAGTCCATAATATATATCAGGTCATGAGCAATAGATAATATAGAGTTATCAAAAAATCAATTTAGATACTTAGTATTATTTTCAATTTATAAAAGTTGGAGTGACTTTAAAAAATTATCTAACAACTAACGCATAACACTATGTCATTGTAAGGAAATGAGTAAATAAGTTGTTAGCAAAAAAAAATATTTTATCCGTTTTAATTTTATTGTTCAATCACTCATTTTAAATTATCTCAAATTAACAATTTTGAGAGACAAGTGTTAACATGACTCAATAAACAAAAAAAACAAAAAATAAAAAATAGTATTTGGCGACTTGAAAGACGAATGGATAATGAGCGTTGTTGATGGTGGGAGGTCGTGGTAGAGGATGGGTCCCGATGAGTGGGTAATGATGGGGTGAGAAGTCGCATAAGGTTAGTAGAAGGGTTAGGGATCATACATGAGGGTAGAGCCGAGATGGTGGTTATGCTGAATGAGGTACGGGACGTACGAGGATGGTGAAGGGCAAGATGGGGTAGTATAGTTAGTTGGAGGACGTGTGATATGCTAGGTAGTGTGTGTGTGTGTGTTGGGGGGGGGGGGGATTGAGATATACGTCGGGTCTGAGGTGTTGGGTGCGGTCACCACTGCGGTGGAGAGTCTGTTAGTGAATTTCGAGGTAATCGGTCAGTGATAACGAACACTGCTTCCACATGTTCAGGCGATTGTGGGTGGGAGAGAAAAATGAGAGATAAGGTAGAGAATTGAGAGGATAACAAATAATAGGGGTAATATGATATAAAAAAACGTACAACAATGAGTAAAGTTAAATGTATATTGTCTAAATTAACAGGTTATAAAATGTCCAATAACTTTATATCCGCTTTTCAGATTTCACCTCTCATATGTTAAAAACTCAAGAAAAAAAAAGCAGGGTACTTCGATTAAAATTAAGCAACATAAACTTAGGCCCTGTATGGTAAACAACGGATTAATTTCAGCATAAACAGATGGTAAAAGCGGATTATAAATGGCAGATTTTATCAGAAGGTTTGACTAACATATTATAATTAGCAGAATTAATTAATATGTTTGGTAATTGGCGGATTACGATTAGTAGATTGTTAGTTTTCTTTATAAAATGGAACAAAATTTCCTATTTTACAATATGCTAGGGTAAGCAGCATATTAACCCCAAATATGCTGTTTCAATATGCTATTTACCAAACAGTAAAATTAGCATATTGATTGGTCAAACATGCTAAAACTAGAGGTGGCAATAATTGACACGACCCGAAAACACGACACGAACCCGACACGAAATTAGCGGGTTAGGGTTGAGAGGTTGTGACCCATTTACGTAATTGGGCTGACACGGACACGACACAAAACTTAAATGGGTCGGGTTAGGGTTGAACTCTTTTGACACGAACCCGACACGAATAACCCATTTAATTAAAAGTGTCACAATACATCTGGGTTTAACCAATAATTCAACCAAACAACTTAAAAATAATCATTCTCATTCATCATTTTTGGGATAATAAGTCTATAAAACTTAGTTTTATTATTAGTTTATTGGGTTAAACGGGTTAAATGGGTTAAAAATGACCCGCTACAAGATAAATGGGTTAAACAAGTCGGGTTGGGTTATAGAAAAATTAAATGGGTTGGGTTAGGGTTGAGACAAATGATCCGTATATAATTGGGTCGGGTTAGGGTTGGGGTAGTGATGACCCGTTTAAAGTTGACACGGACACGAACACGAATACGACACGACCTGATCTGTTTGCCAGGTCTAGCTAAAACCCTTGAATATGCTAAAAATCGGACAATATGCCGTTTATCAAACACCCACTTATTAAAAGTATATGGATAGTCGTCAAAGCGAACTATTCGCAAAATTTAGTTATTTACTAAATCAAAAAATACATAAGTTTTTACTTTTAATAATACTTTTTATTACTACCCGTGCAGTGCACGGGTTCAAAGACTAGTTCTCTTGATTAGTTGTCAAAAAAGCAAAATATAAAAACGATAAATATGGACAATTAATAATATATCACTATTTTATAAGTAATTTATTTATAAAAGAAACTATATATACCGTGCATTTAGTGCACGAGGTCTAAACTAATTAAATATTAAGAAAAGATCACGAATCAAACATTATAAAAAAAAATATTTGCCAGAAGTAATTCCGCCGAGATCTAACTTCAATTTAGGCAAATGTTCACCAATTATTCTTCTAAATTAGGCAAAAAAAAACTAAGTGTAAAGTAATGATTATACTAAATAATAGATAATTACATTGTAATTTTTAGCTGTCTTTTTGTATTCTACTTCCTCTTATTTGTAAAGTTGATCCAAACTTAATTTTTCTACCAAAATAATGTCAAACCATCTTTTTTCCAAGACATTTTTGCAGACATTTTTATCTTCAGAAACTCATCCATGTCGTTTTTATATCAATTCCATTTTTGTCGTGTCTTATGGTAATTTAATGAATCTGATTGTTATCTACAGAAACTATTTATTCAAATATTAACTGAAATATGTTCTTATCTAATATGTTTGTAAAATGGTATTTTTCGTAGGCGTCAAACTACAATTTAAATAGGTATATTTTAAATGATCTAATCTCATTTTCAATGTTATTGAGCATGTAATAATGAAAAATTGACTTTTATATGTTTATTTCTCAATCGTAGTGAAGATCGTATAGTTTTGCTAAAATGTTGGGATAGCGATAAATCTTAATATTATTCGTAAGATATCTACTCTCTTCATTCAAATGAATTTCCATACTTTGTTAATATAAATAAAGTACGGAACTATATTTTAATTAAACATATGGATTTCATTTAAATGAACAAGTATTTTATTGTAGATTTCCCATTTAAATACATGTGCTGAGAATGAAAAATTGATTGTTGAATTATCATTACTTCTAAGATGCATGAAATTCATGTTATTCCATGGTTCCTTATATTATACGTATTATTCTATTTATTTTTCCAAAGGATTATGAATATATTTTATTTAAAATCTATATTTTGAAGCAATTATATAATATCATATCATATATTATATTAAAGCAGAAACCATTTGCCATATGTCATCGTCTTAATTCAATAGCCACGTGTCAAGAGCAGCTTAATTCAGTTGTTTGTTTGGTAAGTAAAGCCCATATATGGATATTAAATAGTATATAATTGTAAAAAAATGGAAATTAAATCAAATTAAGGTTGCAAAACACCCTCCACAAAATATGCGTAACAATGTGAAAATATCTTTTCTTGCCATAACTGTCAAATTCCAAATCTTAATATTTTGATATTTACCGGTCTAATTTTACGGTCTAATTATTATGGAACTATTATTATGGAACAATATAGAAGGTTTAAGAAATGGGAGTTAAAAATACCAAAGAAAAAGTTACTTCTGATTTCATCTTCTAATTTACCACGGCGTATTTAACAAATCTTCGTTGATTACGTTATTTTTACGGTTCATTTTGAAAAAAAAAAAAAAAAAAAACTCTTACGGTTAGCAAGACGAATGGATTTTTAAAGAAAATCTCTTATAGTAGGTTTGTGAAGCTATTTCAATGCACATCCATTTTGCATCCATGATGATTGATGGCCAATATAAATTCATACTCCGTAATATTTCACAAACAAAGTTAATGAGCATACACTTGGATCATTGCCAAAAAGTTTTTTTTAATGTCATGACTCAAGTTACGCGGGTTTGTTCATACATCTATGATCTTTCTATTCATAAGTTATTTGAGGTATAGTATTGTATTTTTGATTTGTTGTGATAGAGAATAGGGTATGATCCATGTTGCATTTTAGAATAATTTGAATCTATTGCTGAATAACATTTTTTGTTACTTTTACCTTAGTATTCGTTCATAACTAAATTCTTAATGTTCCTTTCAGTTTGTCAGATTCTGCAAAATATTTCGTAGTATATGTGACTTTTGACAACAACTATGAGAGATTCAATTTTTTTTTTATATGTGACTTTTGATATGTGACTTTTGTCAGTTTGTCTATATTTTTTTCTTACTTTGTACGAGTTTTTACTGGTGTTAACAACAATGAATGACGAGGTTCAAACTTCAAAGTCTAAATTACACAACAAAATGAAAGATCTTCAAAGATGGTGCGGAGGTCAAATTATTTTCATTTAGATTGGGATGAACTCAATTCTCAAATTGCAATCTTATCAAATAACTGTCGACTTTTGAAGTAGTATATCGTTATAACCATTTCCGTATGGGCTACTTGAAAAAATATGTTACATTAGAAAATCTTTGGGTAGAAACATTATGATTCATTTTATACTATCATTTGGGTTTTTTGATTTTAAGATATTAGTTTTATCTCACTTTACGAAACTATTTCTACATCATATCATTTTACCAAGCATCTCCACATTAAAATAGATATCTTGCATATGTTTTATACTCCCTCATTTCTGCAAATAGTTTACAAAATCTATTTTAACTTGACTTAGACCATCTACCATATTGAAAAACACGCTACGACGCACCGCATCATTGGTGTTTGTTGCAGTATATTGTCAGGTTTCAAAGGTTGTCCATTAATTCAAGTATATATAGTTCCATGATTGTGAAATTCTGTTACTTTCAACAAAAAAAATTACAAGATGATTTATTTGATCACTTCAACATTTTCTCTGTTACGATGTAAGCAGCCTTACTTGCAACTTCCATAGAATTATAAATTGTGCCAAAGTCTCCAGATGCATTATGTTTATGAAATACGCTACAGTCTCACGTCTCGATTGTGGGTTTGAGGTTTAATTCCGACACAATCAAATTTAATTTGTCTTGAGAAAAATGTCAATATTATCTATTGTGTCTCCAAACTTCAACTTACTTCTCATCCTTGAGCCCACTGTCACGTCCTTATTTCTTCGGGTATGAAATGAATGTGCGCCCCCGTGCCAAGTCACGCGACTTGGTACGAGTCGAATTCAAACGATATCACTCGAGATAATAAAGGAGAAAATAGCAGAGTGCAGCGAAAAGATTAAATAATATTATTAATAACTTACAAAGTTTTGTACAATGCATGATAATGCGGAAATAAAGATTACAATATCGAAGGTTGTGTGAATAAAGATTAGATTGAACTTTATTTTGCCAATTCTTTAATTATATCGTCTTATTTTTATTTAGTTGGTCTGTATATGGTCTAAACAAATTTATTACTCTTGGTTAGTTTTTTTCTTATTAGAATTTTCTTAAGGAGCAAACGACAATCTTTCTCATTAAGGCCCTGTTCTTTCTGGCTTATTTTCAGCCCACTTCAATTGAAATTCAAGACTATTCGATTCGATTCGGCTCATTCTCGATTCAATCCAAATTTCACTCTATTCGATTCGATTCGACTCGATTCGATTCATTCAACTCTATTCATTATTCGCCTCAAATTCCATTCGATTCATTTTCACTCACTTCAATTCACTCCACTAATTCAGCCAATTTCAATTTTGCGAATCTTAAACTTAATAGTTTTTATTAATATTATTAATATTATATATATATATATATATATATTATTATTATTATTATTATTAATATTATTATTATTATTATTTTTTTATTATTATTATTATTATTATTATTATTATTATTATTATTATTATTATTATTATTATTATTATTATTATTATTATTATTATTATTATTATTATTATTATTAATGTTCTTATTCTTCTTCTTCTTCTTCTAATAATAATAATATTATTAATATTAATATTAATATTAATACTAAATATAATAATAATAATAATAATTATTATTATTATTATTATTATTATTATTATTATTATTATTATTATAGTTATTAATATTAATATTAATATTAATATTATTTCAGTTCAATTCTGCTCCAATCAGCTTAGTTGGCTTCATTCTATTCGATTCGATTACTCAAATCCATTCCGTTCAGATTCGGCTCGATTCGATTCGCTCGCTCCATTCATTCATTCATTTCGATTCGATTCAAACTTCATTCACTCTAAAAAGCGAAAGAACAGGGCCTAAGTGTTGTTGGTTGTCTCAGGTAAATTATGAGAATAGAAAAATGATGATCGTTAGGAAACAAGAAGTTGTTTGATTGTCAGATTAGTGAATTTGTTCCTCCACACAAAATGTTAAATCCTACACATTATCTTTTCCGCCTTATTCTGATTTTACACCTGTTATTTCGATCTCATACACAAAGAAAGGACAAATTATTAATCAAAAACTTTTAAAATCCCGAAAATAAAACAACCACAGAAGCCCCACCTGCTACCCCACCAACCACCCCATAACCTGACAGGCGACGGAGCAGGGTTAGGCGTCGGGGCTGGGGACGATGGTAGTTACACTGGAGGTATGGGACATAGAGGATGTTGGCGGTAAGATGGTTTAGGGTAGTTAGAGGACGTAGGACACGGTTTACAAGGAGTGGTTAGCTGTGGGGGGTTGTTGAGATATGGGTTGAGAGAGATGTAGGGGATGATGGGCAAGAAGGGGTAGGGTAGTTGGCGGACGTAGGACATGGCTTACAAGGGGTGGTTAGTTGTGGGCGTTGTTGAGATATGGGTTGAGAGGGACGTCGTAGTCCGAAGTGTTTGGTGTGGTCACCACCGAGGGTCTGCTGGTGGATCTCGAGGTAGTCGGTCACTGATGACGAACGTTGCTGCCAGTGTCCAAGCGATGGTGGGTGGGAGAGTAAATGAGAGAGAAGGTAGAGAATTGAGAGGAGAATAAACAAGAGGGGTAATATGATAAAAAAAAAAAAAGCGTACAACAATGAGTAAAATTGAATGTATATTGCTTAAATTAACATGTTTATGAAATCTACAACAATTTTATATCCACTTTTCAGGTTTCACCTCTCATAAATTAAAAAGTCCAGGAAAAAAAAGCAGAATAATTCGAATAAAATTAAGTAACATAAACTTAATAAAATTGTATGGGTAGGCAAAGTAAAATTTTCTAAAATTTGGTTATTTACTACATTAAAAAATGTATAAGTTTTTATTTTTAATAATAAATTTCATTACCACCCGTGGAATGCACGGGTTCAAAAACTAGTTGTTACCATTTTGGTGAAACTACTACTCATTACTCACTCTTTTTACTCCGACATATTTGTATTCTGAGGTAATAGGCTTATGCTATTCTGAAAGATACTTCAATCGGAGAATGTCAAATTGAAGTTTCAAATTGTTTTAGTTCTGAACTTTGGCCAATAATAGGGTTGTTTGGTTACCCATTCTAAAACATATGAATTGCAATTTATGGGATTTACAAAATTGATGAGTTGTTTGTTTGCCCCAAATCACATGAATTGAAGTTTCTTAGGAACTTCAATTCCTCCATAATGTGGGAAGTTGCTTACCTAGGTCCCCCTAGATAAGTGGAAATTCCTGTGGAATTCACTTCCTACAACCCAACCAAACAACTTTCTTCTATTTCATGTGATTTACAAAATCATGGGAACTCTTACTTCCTTGGAACTTCAATTCTCTTAGCGAATCAAACGACTCCAATGTCTTCCAGCATTGTGTGGTGAGATTTACGAATCTTTCTTCAAGTGAAGGCATATATTTTGAAATGAGGGTAGTATATGTGGAGTATTATATCCAGTGGTAATTTTTACTGAATGATATTATTGTTTGGACCTAGGGGAATAAAGTGCTATATTGCTTGCCTTTCTTGAGTGATAATGCTCTACCCATTTATTATATATATTGTTTGACTTTCAGTACCCCGTAATATGGAGGAATTATCTCGAGCCGTGCAAAGTTTCAAATTTATGATTGTCAAACTTCGACTAAACTGAGCTATTTGCCATTTACGAGACATTTTCTCGGATGTCATTTTCTTTTCTTTCTGTTGGTATAAGTTCTTGACAGGTGAAAGCAGCGGAATATTTTTATTTGAACGTAAGATAGGAAGAAAAGCACAGAGTAAGCCTGATTGTTATTTGTGGAAGTTAAAAAAAGGGTAAATTAATAATTACTCCTTTTTATACACCACTTTTCTAAAAAAACTTCTTTTATAAATTTTTTAATAAATTACTCCCTTCAAATGTTCTCAGGTCAAAAATTGCACTCATTTGCATTTTCAGATGAAAAATATTTTTTTATGACCGTTTTGCCCTGGTCTATTTCATATATATCTTCTTCACCATTCGTCAACACCACCATCTCCATCTTGCGAACTCGGAATCGGAATCGAGTCAGCCATTCACTACCAATAACACGCCTCTCCGTCATCTGCAACACCAAATCGCAGCAACCCAGGTAAAAACACCATAGCCACGACGCACGAAGATGTTGCAAAATGCATAACAAAGCTGTGATTGAGGCACAAAACTCACCCCATGTGTTTACCACCAGCAGCATTCTTATCCCAAGATCCTAGCATTGATTGCATAACCATCAAGGCAACGGAATCGGGATATGTGAATGACGCTACGCTAAAGGCAATAGCAAATCAAATAGCAGATATGGCGAAGTGTAGTGTTTCAATAGTGTTTACTTAACCAAGTTATCAAACATTCTGCAAATTTAAAGGAAATTTCTTTTTTACACATTGTGCCCATCTCTCTCTCTCTCTTCAATTTTTATCATCTGGGTATCCTATGATATGGCAAAGTAAGTTGATTTAATTCACATACCGGACATACCCATTTCATGTTCTTCATCTCTTTATCTGGGTAATATAACAGAGAATTTATGAGACCTCATAAGTCATAACTAGTGAATGAAGCTAGTTCATTTGCGACCAACTGCGATTCTGATTCCTAAAGATGAACATTACCTTAATTGGGGGAAATATGAGAAGAGGGAAGAGTTTTGAGGTAAGAATTGAAATGGATGAATGAATTGAAGAGTATAAGGGAGAAAGAAGAGCTCAAGTATGTAAAAATATAAAAAGGGCAATTTCGCCATGAATTTAGTCTTAAAAATAGAAATTTTGAATTTTGACGGAATATGTCACCGGAATGTGAAAATGGGTGCAATTTTTTACCCGGGAAGATTTGAGGGAAGTAATTTATTAAAAAGTTTATAAAAGGGAGTTTTTTTAGAAAAGTGGTATCTAAAAGGGAGTAATTATTAATTTACTCTAAAAACAATTGTACTAAATTTAGTATTCTACATTAAATTTGACGAAAGCTCCGCATGTGTCAAGCTTACAAGAATGAACTAATGATTAATGAGGGTTATAATTTTTGTCTTAAGAGATATGATGGAAAAATTACATCTTTGATGTTGCACTCCTCTACGAAGTAAAATAACCATCGATAAAACACATATCGGGCAACTTACCTTCGTACTACTTTGATCCACTGCTTATTGCAATATAGCTTAGATAATATCCATGTACTATCGTTTATTAGATATTGTCTTCTTATCGAGAAGAGTTTAGTAAAAGATAAATAATTAACTAAGACAAGGGAGCATGTGTCTTACCGAATTGCATAAAAAGCTTTATAATACTTTGTATTTACTAATTTGTCAAAAAATTATGAATCATTTGGCAATTTTAGCCATTATATGAGCTCAAGTAATACTTACACGCAACATAGTAAATTTTTAAAAAAATACCCCGTTTCTCATTATTATTATTACTAGTTTAGAACCCGTGCAAAGTTGCACGGAAATGTATAAATAGGTATCTAAATGACTTTTTAAAATATTATAGTTAAAAATATTGTATTAATTAAAATGTACAACATCTTACACAAAAAATTTACATCATACATTATGTAAAAAATAAAGAAACAAAACATCTTAAGTTCTTAGCTACGATATGGTTTCTATGGAGTATACGAAATCGTGTTCTGTTTCAAGCATCCACGTTTCACCCAAAAATATTTTTCAACCAATGGAATCAAATTGTTGCAACGACAGATAAGGCATTGGAAATGAATAAGTCTGGGAGTACAAGTAACGGATCTATTGATATGGGCCGGCAGGATGATCAAGTTTTATGGGTTCGTGAAAGTAAACCTATTTGTGTTGTTGGTTCAATTAGTTATTGTGATCACTTGCGGATTATGGTTGATACTGGGTGGAAAACAATAGATAATGCAGGAATTGGGCGGGTTGTTGTGTCCAGTACAGGGGAGGTGATCTTCACAGCTAGGAGAAGTATTAGAGCTGAATCCGCTTTACAGGCTGAAGGATTAGGGATTTATGAAGCACTACAATGGGCTGTGGATCGGGAGTTACGTCACTTGGAAGTCTCTTCGTATTGTGTTTCGCTTATTTGTTCTCTTGCAGGGATTCAGAGAGCTCATCATTGCCTTGCGGATATTCTAGCTGACGTTGATGCTATTGTCTCTTTTTTTCATTGTTTAGCTTTTAGTTATGTCCCTAGGCCTTATAATAAAATTGCTCATGACCTCGCATGTGAGGCCATGTCTAGTTAAGTATGTCTTTCTTTACAGCTGCACAAAAAAAAAAAAAAAAAAAAAAAAAAAAAAAAAAAACTAAGTGCATCATCTATAAAGGAAGTCCTTGGCAAAAATGATATTCATAGTCTAATTATGCCTCACCACTGTTACCAGTAAATAATTCATCATATAGTTTTTCCCATTTCTCGCATATTACTCTCTTTCACGATTTTACACTTCCACAATACTGGCAATTTATCAATTGATATCATAATCTCTTTCTAATTTCAGTTGTTTCCGAAACTAATAGAGATCCCGCGCAAATGCGCGGTTTTTTAGATAGGAATATTAGAGAATTTAACAATTATACTATTAGTATTTAACTGCATTTGAAATTTAATTATAAAATTTACTATTAATAATATTTTGTATTAAGAGCTAGAAAAAAGATTGTTCAACATTTTACTCCGTATAAGATTGTCGAAACCGAAATTATTTTATTAACTTTGTTTTAAAAAAATATTGTTTTTAATTATATCATTATATCTACTAAAGCCGTTATATAAACAATTAAAAAAAATTAACCAAAATTTAAGTTTTCATATAGTATGGAGCAAAGATATATATTAAGTTAAAGGGTAAGAAAAAATATGTCATAAGTTTTTCTTTTTAGAAGGAATAAAAATTTGTGAATACTCTCAACCTGTACGTTTGTATCAAAAGATAGAAAAATAGAAATAATTAAACAATGTTTCCTAAAAACATGTTCTTGGCCGTAATGTTTAGTTTTAAAAATAATAATAGTAAAAATATTTCTACCACATCAATACTATATATTAAATCCAGAAACCAAGGGACTTCAATGTAATTAAAGAAAGTTATACAAATTAATTATACTATATAGTTTTAAATCAATAGCACCGTGTGAAGGACCCGATTTAGGGATCTAAATGCAAATATTATATAGTTTGGGTTAAAATTAAATTATATAGAAGCTTTGGTAATTTTCCTAAACATGGTCAATTTCAAGGAGACTAAAAAAAAGAAGATGCATGGTAATTTTCCTAAATATTTATAGAAGACTAGAAGATGATCAATTTTCTTAAAATAAAATAATTAATTAGTATAAACATGCACACTTATGGTATTAGTTATTATCATCATAAAATTATATATTAAATTTAAAATCTATGCAATTTTATTAAATTTTATAGTTTATTAGATGTATAGAGATGTTAATTATTTAACATATAAAAATATAATAAGTAGGTTATAAATAGTTCAAGTTAGATTCCATAATATATAATATTGCATAATTCTTTCGATTTGATTTAATGCATATATGTAATATATTTATATAAATATATAATCATCTTAAAATTGCATGCCTAAGTAGTAAAAGTAATTTCGTCAGTAAAGAAAAGAATTGTAGTAACATTAGATATAGTTATATGATAGTAATCACTCATTTGAATAGTAAAAGTAACAATATTATCAACGAGATTAGTGAGAGTGCTAGAAACAACAACGGGAGTAGTGAAACAAAATATTAATGCGGCAATAGTGAAAGTAACAATAATTCCGGCGGGAGTAGTGAAATTATCAATATTAATGCGGCAGTAGTGACAGTAACAATAATTACGGCGGGAGTAGTGAAAGTAATAATGATTACAGGCAAGTAGTGAAATGTTATTACTATTGTTTCATTAATAAGAGTAAAATATTAATAGCGGGAGTAGTGAATTTGTCTCAAAATTTATTTCATCGTAATTTTAGGATATGTTATAAAAAATATATTAATGATAAATTTATGGGTTATGCAACTTTAAGTAATTTTATTTAATGAAAAAAAAAATTAATAGAAAGTAAAGGTAGCCCGGGCGAAGCCGGGCACCAATACTAGTTGTACATATAATTAGTGCAATTTCATGTATGTAATAAAATAAGAATATCATATTAATATGTCTATACAAATTAAAAAAAATATTATCCGCTTTTTTAAATGGTATAGAATTATTTATGTATGAAATTAATCAGTATGATGCACTTGTAGATATGATATTATGAACCCCATTTATAGCATAAGTCAAAATTAATCAGGATGCCCCAGTTGTATATATGATGTTATGAAGCCCATTTATAACCTAATTCATTTAGGCGGGAAAACTTAGAGATCTCTTATTCTTTTAGTTTAAGGGGTGATTCTCCTCTCCTAACAAAGTATAAACTATAAAGATATCAATATAAATATCGATTTTACATATTTAAAAAAGTCATGTTACACATACGTTTGACTAATTGATTAACACTCTTGTTAATATTTTGTGGAAACCCAATTTTACATATTGAGTACACCTATAACTAGGGGTGTTCAGAATAAACCGAACCGCAATAACCGAACCGCAAAACCGAAAAACCGTCCATTTTTAAAGTTCGATTAACCGAACCGTTTCGACAAAGCGGTTCTTTGAACCGAACCGTTAACTTTATTATGAAAAAGGTTCGGTTAAGGTTCGCAATTTTAGATAACCGGTTAACCGCGAACCGAACCGTTTCACAAAAAAGTAAGCAAAAAATTAAAATATTATATAAAAAACTGTTCGTTCGTTTAGTTTTCTTAGTGAATCCAAATTTAAAATTTCTTAAATTGATTATTGCTAAAGTTTAGCTTATTAACTTTATTGTTGGGTATAATATATAATGAAAATTAAATTAAACTATTAGAAAAAAATTCCCAAAAATTAATGAAAACTGAAAAAAAAGTAATATAGAACGATTATCGGTTAACCGGTAACCGAACCGCTAATAACCGTTTAAAGTGGTTAACCGAACCGTTTATAACCGTTTCTAACGGTGCGGTTTAGGTTCGGAGTTTTGCCGAACTGAACAGTGTGCGAACCGAATTAAATTAGAGGTTCGCTGAACCGAACCGCGAATGAACACTCCTACCTATAACTCATTGATATGTCTTGTCACTTTAATGATCAAACCCTTCAAAGGGTTGTAGCCGGAGATTATATACTTTCAAAAATTAAAGTTTAATTATTATTCACCAGTTAGGTTGCACCAAAACGGATACGGACACGACACGGACACATGACACGGCATCCCATGAAATTTAGGACACGGGACACGGCATTTAAATTTAATAAAATATATATTCTATAGTTATATATGTGTGATTTTATTTTTGAAAAAGTATTGAATATTAAATTTAAATAAGTGAAATTAAAACTTACGTTAATTATAACTCATTCTCATTTCCAAAACCAAAACCAACTTATAATCAATCTATTTTGACATCTCATTACTAGTCTAAATAACATCATTTGTCTCCAATTCAACTTATTTCCCCACCAAATTTAACCATATAACAATTCTCGTCATTTAACTTAAATTCAACTTGATTCCGTTTGGAGACCAGGTGTGTCCAAATACCATGGACACGACTCAAAATACCATAGATATGTGTCGGACACGTGTCGAAATAAAAGATAAAAGTTAGACACGGCTTTACAAGTGTCCGACACGTTTTGACGTGTGTCCGACGAGTGTCGTGTCCGACACGAGTATCCGACACAGAAACGCCGATTAGGAGGAGTGTCCAGCAACCTAGTTCACCGGGACTAAAAGAAAAGCACTCTTTTGCACGTACCAAGCTAAGGACAATTAGTATTGTGCCTTGATGCAGTACTCAAGTGTTATAACTTGCTTTAAAATCGTCAATTGAATACACACATGAGATGCAGCAAGTCTCCCTTGTGACGGATATATCTGTCACAAGTTTGCGACGGGTCAAGTACTACTCATGTGGATAGATAAGACAAAACAAATTGCTACTCCCTCGACACTCTGCTTTTGTCTTACCTACCTTACATGGATAGTACTTGACCCGTCACAAGCTAAGTTAGCTAACTTGTGACGGATATGTCCGTCACAAATGAGAATTTGTTCATGAGATGAAGGTTATCACACAATTTCTAGGAATTCATTTGATTGTATATGTCCTTTGAATAAATATGTATAAAAGATTTTGAAAAAATACATACTCAAATGGATCATATAGGAAATGTCACTCAAATATATAAAATATTAGCCTTTTTTAACAAAAGAAAAAAAAATCTATTTCGTCCTTTTCGTTTTTAAACGTCATTAAAAGAAAATTCTTTCAAGGGG
Source organism: Silene latifolia (assembly GCF_048544455.1). NCBI lineage: Eukaryota > Viridiplantae > Streptophyta > Magnoliopsida > Caryophyllales > Caryophyllaceae > Silene > Silene latifolia. The sequence continues at coordinate 45,494,193 of NC_133537.1, read as the reverse complement.
CTTGTTGAAACATTACTTTCGTGCAATTATAACATGCTTTTACTGTGCTAATTTTCGTTATATTCTTCTTCTCGAACTTTTCTAAGTAAAAAAAACTTAAGTTTAATCACTTATATAGATCACTTATGAGATTGTTTTACACTAATATTGTGTAAAATAGATTTTAAAAAAATGACAAGCATATCAGTTATAATGGAAAACAAAAACATGGAAATGTGATTACATAAATTCCTACTTTACACTAACTCTTACGTAAGTCAAACTTAGACAAAAGTTTTTAAAACAATTTACAAAGCTGGTGTGATACTAAAATATTCCAACTAAAACTTAAAATCTTAAATTTGTTACTTTAATCAAAATTTAATCAATCAATATATCTATCTATCTATATTAATAAAGGAAACTTTTTCCGAGCGATTACAGAGAGTCCAATTTTCGCGAATTACCTACAACTATTTAAAATTAATTTATAATTAAGTATGTACTCCACGCAACTCCGTATTATGCTCAATAGTTATCTCCCATTGCACTACGTATTTCACACTTATTATCTTAGTCAAACACTCAAATCAAGGATTAAGGACTCCTTATTAATGATCAATTTTAGTTATAACTAGTTTTGTGACCCGTGCAATGCACGGGATATGCTTAGACCCTTCTTTAGTTTTTTACCTAATGGTTGGCACGTATACTCGTTAATTTGCTGTCAACTTGAAGTGTGCTTAATGTATTACGTAATAAACAAAGATTTTATTTACATGGAAACCCGTGGTTAAATATAAAGTATGTCATATAAGCCCTTCTTGCTTAAGACTATCCTACATACGACGGACTTAAGATAAAACCGTCTTAAATTACCACTTCTCACAAATCTTCTTTCATCTAGTGGTCGTACGTACCAGACTCGAATCCGGATTAGTCAGATGATATACCCAAAAAACAAATCTCCTTTCATTTTATCAAACGGTCGGTCTTGCTTAAGACCATATAAGACGGTCTTAAGTTAAAACCGTTTTTGGTTAAGACTTTTTCACAAATCTCCTTTCATCTTGTGGTCGTACCCAACTCGAATCCGAGTTAGCTGGTTGGTATGCACCCAAAAAGAAAAACAAATCTCCTTTCATTTAATCCCTATTTAAATTGTAGTGTTGTCTTTACTTAAGACGGTTTAATATCCTCTTAAATTAAAGACGATTTAACCTGGAAAACAAATAGCCCACATTGCATTAGTAACATTAGAAGAAAAACACAAAATAATTAAAAAACAAAACGCACATGTCATTTTGATGTTACAATATATAGCAATATTATTGTCATGAGGAAGAGAAGAGTAAATGTAAACTTAAGGTGAAGGCATGCCGAAAAGTTATGTCATTATCGATTGATGACGGAGTAAAATGAGTAAGATCAACCGTCAATATGACTTGACCATGCTAATTTCCTCTTCTCAATCCGTATTTTCCATATTCTCGAAGCACTTCTTGATTTCCATTTCATCCAACCTTCAAGATAAGGAGCGTCTTTATGAGCGTAATTACGGTTAGATTTTTTTGTCCCCCTCGCTTCATCAATGCTCGTTCTTCACTCACTGTTGATCCTGAACTCTTGATGATGCAGATGTGCAGATCAACGAAAAACTTCAATAGCTCTCAAAAGTCAACCTGTATAATCAAACAAACAAAATTGCATGATATGTACGACTCAAATTCGCATAACTACTTAATTGTATCATCTCATCACTCATAAATAACAAAATTGAAAAGTAGTTAGTGCGAGAAACAAAGTAAAATAAATGGTAATGGCGACAAACAAAACAAATTTCAAGATATGAAACAAAAACTCGATTTCAAACTATGCAAACAAAAGCCGAAATTCAAACTATCATTCATGTATATATACCACTATACCAAAGACATAATTTCATTGATATTTAGAAAAGATTGTAATGTAATGTAATTAGTAATTACTTAGCTAATGAAATGTTAACCCGAGAACCAAGTCTAACTCGCCCATTTTACCTTCCGTCTTTATTGTCTATAATGGCGTTTTAAAGAAGGGGAAGTGACATATTTTCGTAATAATTACACATGACATTTAAGAATGTTTATGGAGAAATTAACGAAGATGCAAATTGGTTTCAGATATTCCCGTAAAGTGATACCTGTTCTAATTTGACGGCTGCTAGACTTCTGTGTGTTTAGGTTGTGTCATGTCACAATTATTTTTTGTCATGTCACAATTTGTTTTTGCTAGTAAAATGGCTGAAAGGTTTGAGGTACCCGCAAAATGGCTCGTTGTCGGAGAGACAGTTGGTTCAATGTCCATGCCATCAAATGCCGGCCCTGCATCCCTAAGATAGTAAATAAGAACAAGATGTTTGCAATTGGTATGTTGAACAACAAATTTTTAAAAAGGGCAGAAGAGGACCACCTGCGTTGTCTTCACTCCTCAATACCACCGGCAGCGAGGTGTATGTTGGGGGTGACCAAACTTGAGTCGTTGGAACTTGTCACCTTACGTGGAAAGCCTCTTTTACGATGACCACACTCCATATCAAAACTGTCGGTTTAAATTTTGTGAAAGAGGTCAGTAGACATGTTAAATAGACCATAATTAAACAAATAATTGGAAATATGCCTAAAATTAGACGTTTAAGGTGCTTCAAAGGTAGTGTCGAGTAAATTTCACTCCACTTGTTGTTTGAACACTTGTAAACAAATTACAGGGCAAGTGGTCTATTAGGCTGCTCACTTGTGCCAGTTAAAAACGTCTTAACGTAGAACCATTAAAGTTCAGAACTTTGTATATCAATGAGGATTGAGGAATGGTTATTACCTGCTTTTGATTCCCGACGTTGCAATAGAAAAGAATGCTGTAACCGGGGTGGGGGACGTTGGGTAGTAGTTAAGGTCGATATGATAATGTCACGTGTATTAGTAACTATTTGGAAATGGCTCTTAGAACAAAGGGCCCATTTAATGAGATGCTATACTGATGCAAAAATAAGACCACACATTGACATCTTGAACTTTAATACGGGTATGACGATGGAGACTTGATCAGCCAAGATAAAATCATATGGTGGCCACATGAGCAAAATACAAAGTGCAACGAAAATGCTATGGAAATATGCACACAGTAACATACAACATGGAGTCAGTAGTCGGTAAAATATATGCCGTGGTAATAAGTTCCCATATCTACGAATGGGTGAGATGATATCGATGCAAAAATATGACCACACACTTACTTACCATTTCAACTTTGTTTTTGTTTAAATGAACCACCTTTATACTAACTAATGGACTCCTCATCCAGAAAGCATATGTGGGAATATAAAAACTAACAACGAAGGCCATATACACATGGAAATTGAGTGTATTTAATACAAAATTTGACATGCTTCTGAAATCAATCTTCTTAACTCATTACAAATAGACTTATCAAACTCCACATTTTATACCATGGAGATCAATATTGTGAAAATAATCACAGTCACCATTGTGTTTCACTAACCATAGTTTCAACAACTTGCCTAAAATCCGTGGTGACCGACTAATTATAAACACATAAATGTAGACCAACATTGATTAGTTGAAAACACAATCAAAAATTTGGGTAATTGATATAGAAATTAATAAGTAAAGAAGTGAAGAGTACCTGAAATCGATTGAATGGAAAAGTAAATGAAAATAAGAGGTGCGAATAAATGGTGGGATTTATTAAGAAATTAATAAGAGCGGCGAAGGAGTGAGTTGTCGACCATTGATGAACAATGGAGAGAGAAAGCAGAACTCGATTATATACTCTATAGGAGTATTTAATCATATTGTATGGGGCAATCAATTTGGGAAGGCAAAGGGATGACAATTATGAGTGCCATCAATGTCGGAGCTAGTAACAGTAGGAAGGGGAACTTGAAATAGCGCAATAACTTTAAGGCGGAAGCACACCTTTTTAGTTGATTGTGAGTAGGAGGAGATAGCGAGGTCTACGGAGTGTGGAGGTGGTGACGTGTATTTTTAGTTGCGCAAGGTGGCATTTACAAATGTAACGTGGCATTTAGTCTATGCTTAGTTGGCTTTTAAATCTTACCCTTTTAATGATATTTATAGATAGATAGAATTCATACTATTATTAGTATATATATATATATATATACTGATTTTTAGTAGCCAAAACTCCAACTTTAAGATTCTTTTTCGGTTTTTTTTTTTGCTGGAGACTTTTTTTTTGTTACGGTGAACACAATTTTTTATTAGTGTAATTCTACGTGTTATTTACGCCGTACATTGTTTATGTATCTTATAATCTCATTATCTAACGTTATAATTTTGTTGTTAGGGTGTGGAGATTACTTGAGGAGATGAACGCGAGGCGGAGAATGAGAAGATGCGGTTACAACACTGTATATATACAATTTGAATTTTGTTACTATACTAAAATTCTCCTATCCCTTATCATCGAGCTTTGCAAGGTTACCATATATTGACATGCACCGAGATTGATCGCGACAAACAAACATTAAAATTTCCTTTGCTACGAGCCTATGAGTGCTTACAAGCAACGAACCAACTCTCTTAACTCTTATATTATATACATAAAGTAAGCTTATTTGATCGTAATAAGTTTTGTTTATATTTATTGTTTTATAGTTTGATGTTTTTATATGCATTCTTTTTGTCTATGGTATTAGTAGGGTGCTTATATGAGGATTAGCGTAGGTTTTAGTTTTCTTTTTTTCATGCGTATTGCATGATAATCATGCCCACTATTCTAAACACAGTGTTATATTCTTGGAATCTTGACATTTATTTGCCTTAATATATTAAAGGTATGGAGCATAGGGGAGCTAGAGAATTAGATGAGAAATAGAGTAAAGTGAAGGTTTGGGAGGATTTGACACTAAATATGAATTTTATTCAAACCTATTCTTCTTTGTATATAAATACAGCTTGTATGAATGGATTAATTTCTCTTTATTTTTTATTTTTTTTGAAAAAACCCCCAAAGGGATTACTGACTATAAAGACGATCAATGATCACAAAGTTCGCAATACACCGTGGGATTGACGTCGCATCAAACACCACCTTACTGCCGATAGAGCTAAAATGCGAAAGTTCGTGAGCTACACTATTACTATTACGACTAATAAAAGACCAAACAACTTGTGCAAAACCGTCACAAAGCTCCAGAATGTCCTCTATCACGGCAAAGAATTCGTTCCGGCCAGATTTCCTCCGCTGCAGCGCCTCAATAACCTCCTTACAGTCCGACTCCATGATAACATATTGGTGTCCCCTCCTTTTTGCCATGCGAAGAGCCACGAGCACAGCTTCTGCTTCCGCAATTCGTACTTCAAACTCCGCCCTCCTCCTCTCCGTAGCACCCCACATAACCTCCCCTTCATGGTTACGACATACCACCCCTAACCCCATCCCGTTACCTTCCTTCACCCCTGCATCCATATTAATCTTAACCCACTCCCTCCCCGGCCGCTTCCACGCCTTCCTCTGGTCTGTTTTAGACACCCTCCTCTGCTCCACCTCCTTCCCAGAACTCGACCTCCTCTCCTCACCCTCCTTCTCAACATCATCCAGCTCCCTCTGTAACTCCCTCACCCGTCGGATCACCCGCTCCACATTCACCACCTCTTTATCAAACAACAGCTTGTTGCGCATTTCCCATATCGCCCACACACCTATCATGAATGTTTCTATCTCCTCGTGCTCCAACTCCCTCCAAACATCCTCCACCCACTCCCTCACCCTCTCATACCCCCACGAAGCTCTCACATCCACCCCAACCCCGCCCATAACCCTCCCACCCAACCACAACCCCGTGCCAAATGGAGACAAGTCTCCATCTCGCACTCACAAACCGGGCACAACGCAACCGTATTGGGTATTCTTTTAGCGAGATTACACCTCGTAGCTATGGCATCATTACAGAATTCCCAAAAAAATATTTTCACTCTCGGTATAACTCGAGCTTTCCATATACGCGACCACAACCATTTTTCTCGACCCTCGTCTGACTGACCCGTGTCCACACCGAAGTCTCCCACTAGCTTTCTATACGCCGTCTTCACCGAGTACGCACCATGCTTCTCCCATTCCCATGTCCATCTATCCTCCTGCTCCCCACCCCTGACCCGAATATTAAGAATCCGGCTTTGCTCAAAAGGGAGGAAACAGCTACGCACCTTAGCCACATTCCACCCGCTACCATCCTCATTTAGAAGCTCGGCCACAATCATTTCGTCATCCATCTCCCCTCTTGGTGATAAAATCATGCGTGACTCAGTCCCCGGTATCCACGGATCATACCACACCTTAGTACTCAAGCCATTCCTTATGCACCTTCGAATACCCAGACCTAGCACATCCTTAGCTTCGAAGATACTACGCCATGTATAACTCGGATTCGAACCTAATTATGCTTTCAAAAAGGAGGATGTTGGGAAGTATTTCCCGCCAAGAACCCGTGTCATCAGACAGTCCCGTACCGTAAGCATCCGCCAAGCCTGTTTCCCGAGCATCGCCATATTGAAGTCTCGAAAGTCGCGGAAACCTAGGCCCCCAAGCTGTTTAGGTTGGCACAATTTCGACCAAGCCACCCAAGGTATCTTTCTTCTCCCATTTTCCGACCCCCGCCAAAACTTTGAGACCATTGAACGTAGCTCATCACAAAAGTTCGTTGGAAGCTTGAAGACGCTCATCGCATATGTAGGGATTGATTGGGCCACAGCCTTTATCAACACTTCCCTACCCGTCTTCGATAGAAGCAAACCCCGCCACCCTTGTAATTTCCTACTCAATTTCTCACGAACCACCCGGGAGATAACTTGCTTGGAATGACCAATAACCGTGGGGAGACCCAAGTATTTCTCTTGCTCGGCCACAATCGAAACACCCAAAATAGAAGCTGCCTGAGCCGTCTATCCTCATGGGTACTTCGGCTAAAAGAAGTCGTGGTCTTCTCATAATTAACACGCTGATCTGATGCCGTCTCATAGCTAGTAATAATATCCTTTACTTTACGAAACTCGGCTTCCTTGGCTTTGACAAAGAGGATGCTATCATCAGCGAAGAAAAGATGCGAGACAACAGGAGCCCCCGGAGCAACCCTTATCCCGTGAAGAGACCCCACCTCAACTGCTCAACGAAGAAGACCCGAAAAAACTTCAGCACACAAAATAAAGAGGTATGGAGACAGAGGGTCCCCTTGCCGTATTCCTCTACTCGGCACAAAGGATTCCGTCTGCCTCCCATTCACTAATACGGTAAAGGAAACAAATGATACACAATGCATTACCCGTCCTATCCACGCATCATCGAATCCCATACTCAGCATCACCCGCTCAAGAAAAGACCATTCCACCCGGTCATATGCCTTCGACATGTCAAGCTTGAGAGCCATATGACCCACCCCCTGCCGAGTATTTTTCATGTGATGAAATAACTCGAAAGCAACAAGGATATTATCCATAATTAACCTACCTGGGGTGAAGGCCGATTGATTCTCCGAAACTATCTCCCCTAGGAAAACTTTCAGACGGTTAACAAGGACCTTTGATACCAGTTTGTAGACAACATTGCATAGGCTAATGGGGCGGAAATCCACCATTTTATCCGGCGCTTTCTTTTTAGGAATGAGTACGATCTGAGTCTTGTTCAAGCCAGGCGGAAATGGAGCTCCACGAAGAATACTCAGAACCGTTCTAATGACCAAAGGGCCCACAATGTGCCAATATGTCTGATAAAATAACCCATTCATCCCATCCGGACCTGGAGCCTTCAAAGGGTGCATCTGATTCAGCGCGGTAATAATTTCTTCTTCTTTGTAATCTGCCCTCAGAATATCATTCATGTGGTTCGTGACCCTTCCAGCAACAACCTCAAATACCTCATCCCGCTGTACACCATCCTCAGCTTTAAACAAATCTTCGAAGTAACGGACAGCCGCACTCCCCACGGCCTCAGTTCCAACGTGCTCCCTGCCATTGTCATCAATCAGCTTCGGAATATGGTTCTTTTTCTTTCTCTGCCCGGCTTTGCGATGGAAGAATTTGGTATTCCTATATCCTTCTTTGAGCCAGAGGGCCCTCGACCTTTGCCTCCAAAAAATCTCTTTCTGCTTGAGTAAATGAGCGATCTCTTTCACAATGGTTTTCCTCTCGCGAATTACCCTACTCGACCTACACCCTTCATTTAGCTGCGCCAATCGTCTCCTCTTGCGTTGAATATCCCGGAGAATTTTTCCTATGCTTACACCTTTCCAAGCCTGCAAATCATGAGAACATTTTTCTATAGTGTCAATTAAATCACCTCCACCCGTGTCCCATGCTTTCCGGACCGTGTCCTCACATCCCTCATCCCCGACCCAAATTTGTTCAAATCGAAAAAGCTTGCCTATCTCCATCTCCCGTGGCTCACTAGCATATAGAATAAGCTTGATCGGCGCGTGGTCCGACCATTTCTTGCACATATGAATTAATTTAGCTCTCGGGAACAATTCAAACCAGCGCGTATTCCCCATGGCTCGGTCAATGCGAGATTGTCTATTCTCCCCCTCTTCTTGTCCATTGTCATAAGTAAATTCATATCCATCGAACTCGACATCCCTGAGTCCATATTCATCAACCGCGTCACGAAAGTTATTCATCTGCCATTGCGGTCTCTCCCCTCCCTTCATCTCCGTAGCAAATAGAATCTCATTATAGTCCCCAATACACATCCACGGTAACTCCCCATTCTCCCCTGCTAGAAGTCTTAGAAGTTCCCAAGACAAGTGTCGCTCACTCACCATAGGCCATCCATAGAATCCAGTAATCCTCCATACCCCTTCAGCTCCCTGAATATCGAAGTCCATGTGATGGATCGAAGCCGACCGAAATCTACAAGATACACCTTTCCGCCATAAGAAAGCCAACCCTCCAGAACGCCCCACACTATCCACCTCCATCCCCTCATAATCATCAAAACTACTCCTCGCCCTCCTTATCTCCACACCGCTAAGTTTAGTCTCACAGAGAAAAACCATAGCGGGGGCCTCCCTCCGCATCAAATTGCGGAGCCCTCTAACTGCATCGGGATTGCCCAGCCCTCTGCAGTTGATACTTAAGAGATTCATTGGGCCCGGTGGGGTTGAGCCGTCTCAACCTCCGCCTCAGGTATAAAAGCACCCCTGCTGGATTTCGATTTTTTATGACTCGCATCGCTCTCCTCCACTCCTTCCTCCCTCACCCGTTTCCCATAACAACTCAGCGCCTCCCCTTGTACATCCGTCACCAACCTATCACCCTGTATTTTCTTCCACTTTCTACTCTTAGCAGCACCCCTACCCTCCTCACTCCCCTTCTGTATCTCCCCTTCTCCATCACCCCTTCCACTAACCTCGTCCACCAGGCCCTCATTCCCCCTCGTCTGCCCCATCACCTTAAAAACAAGCCCCTGCTCCTCCCTCACCTCCATACTCATGTTGTTGCCCGAGAGCAACTCATAAGCTCCCCCCTCTTTACATACCCCATCCACCCTAGCATCCACCCCTTCCACAGACCCCGCATCATCCACACTAATAGAGATAGCACCACCTGGCTGTACTACATGATCATCAGAACGAATAGGAGTAGAACGATTAGTACCTTTGGTTTTAAGAGCAATTTGTTGCAGTTTATTAATCATAATCGTGATAGCCTCGTCTTCTCTTGCTTTGAATTCTACCTCAAACTCCTTTGTTAAGGACCGTGGTTTACTCCCCTTCATCTCAACCGTTGTTTTGAACGCTTTCCATGGGGATGCTCGTAAAGTCTCATCGAACCGCAGCTCCCCATCCTCATAGGGTCCTTCATCACAATCTTTTTCGCCATGGCCTAATTGTCCACACCCATAGCAATAAATTGGGAGTCGCTTATACTTGACATTGAACCTCTCCACCACTCCCGTCTTTAACCCCACTGTAACTTCAGCTTTTAACGGTTTTTGCACGTCTTGGATAAATTGTAACCTAACTGCTCTCTCCATCTCCGGGAATGGAGAATCGTCCATCTTCACGAAGGTGCCTAACTGGGACCCTAGCCGGCGTATGTTATCAGAATTAGACCTACCTCGAAGTGGTAAATCGTAAACCCTAGCCCATAGGGGCACAAATCATAACGGCACATCCGTCATTTTTCCATCATAGTTAGGTTCTCCAAAGCACCAAATAAATTTGTCAAAGTGCCATGGTTGGCCGTCGAGGATCTTGGCTTTATCGCGTTCATCAGAGAAACTAAACATGAAGGTCTTCTCCCTCGCATCCAGTAATTTGCCTAGAATTGTACCCCTCGAACTCCACAACTTCACCATAGACTCTATAGCCGCCTTAGCGTTTATCGATTTCGAAGACCAGATTTTCCCAATCAGCAAAATCTTGTTCGATTTGGCATGACCTGGTTCTTCTCCCACATCCCATACAAAACCCCCTTCCTCCTCTAAGTCAATCTCCTTCCCCGCACGTTTACTACCGCTCCCACTACTCCCCATCGAAACAACCACAAAAAGAGGATGAGAAAAATGTAACCCTTACGATCAGATCGTAAGAATTAGCCTAGAAAAGAAGGAAGGAACGCAGACAGAAGCTTAGACGGACTCTCTCATAGAAACCCTAGAGGAGACTCTTGGTTTGATTAATTTCTCTTTATTAGTACATAAAAACATTGGAGATACGGTCTCTCACTAAGTTATTGAGAGACCATTTTATCATATCCTTCTACGCATATTTTGTACCTCAATAAATTTAGTAAGAGACCGTCTTTCAGGAAACCTATTATTATTAGTATGTTATCAGTCATAAAACTTGGAAACAAGCTAGGCATCTACACCAAAATAATACGCTCTCCTTGGACTATAAACACTATCTTTAAACCTATTTCATGGATCACCTTTGGACATTGAGAGCATTTATCAAACAATTGATTCTTAATCTAATACATCTATAAATTAAACTACTTAATTAAGAGCCAAGTATCTTCAAATTTACAATAATAATGTACCAAAAGATTGTACCTTTATGCTTTTGGAAAAATATTTAGTATCACAAGTGTTAAATTGGTGTGTTGTGCATCGATCATAATATAGGTATTCACAAAATCTCATTGAAGACGACATGTATCCGTCACTTTGGAGTGACGGATACCATTTCCTCTCACAAATGACCCAAATAGAGGAGAGAGGGAAGCACATGGGGGTGCCTCCACCTTGTTTCCCCTATTCGTTTTGTGAGTGGCATTACCCGTCACTTGCTCCGACCCGTCTTCAACAAGACTAACTGATAGGTATTAGACCTTGCTAAGAAATGGACGACGAATTACAAAACTTTGACTATTTGGTTACTGATGCAGGTGTAGTAATTTAATTCAAATAATTTGAGTGTACGAATTAACTAATAGAAGTTCATAAATGAGTTCATCACCAATAATGTTCGCTTTTATGGTAGAAATTAATGCTTACATACTTTTTATGATTTTTTTCAAATATGAAAATAACAAGTTTGTGATTAATATTGTTTAACACAAATTCTCATTTGAAGACGGGCAATTGTTTCATCAATATATAATGTTTAGCACAAATTCTCATTGAAGACGGGCACTATCCGTCACAAGATGAAGACGGATAGTACCTCTCTCACAATATACAAGTGATACTATCCATGAGATGCTCCATCCCCCCACTTGCCATATTGTGAGATGGGCACTATCCGTCACAAGCTTGTGACGGATAGTGTCCCTCACAAGCAATCCCTTTGTGAGGAGTAAATTAATCGAATTTAAATAAATGAATAGTACGGAGTGAGTATGTCTTGCTCAGGTCGAATAGAACACATGTCGAGCAGATCAATACAGATTACGGTTAGGTCGGGGTTAAAATACGATTGCATCTCAGAACCACTTTTCGTACAAAAGACATGATCCATCTCCATGTATCCTCTCTCAAAAAAAAATACTATAATAGGACTCTAAATTCGAATTTGACTACGAGTAGAAGTCAATCATCTACAACGGAATATTTTCTCATACAAATTTAATTTTTATTATTCCTCGATTGGGTTGTTTAGCAAATCATAATAACCACACAAACTATTTCTTACCATGACCAAAATCATAGGCACAAGAGTTGAAAATAATAGTATACTAGTTTGGATGCCCGTGCGTTGCAACGGGTAATTAACTTAGTAATAAAATTAAAATAATAAAATAAATGGTTATAAGGCCCTAGTGTTTACATCTTATGTCTAATTATTTTGTTTACCTATAATTAAAATATCTCTTTCAAAACAAAAACAAAAATATGAATAAACACATGGGAATATGGAATGAATAAGGTAGATAACACTCTATTGATGCTGAGCATTGAATTAGTTTAGTGATAATTTGAAATCATGTTACCATATAAATTACATATACGGGGTAATGTTTTATTGGTATGGATATTTCTCTCTTTTCAAATCAAAAATTTAATTAACTATATCATTATAATAAATAAGAGATTTTATTAATATTGACCATTTTATTACTCTTTATCCCACCTAAAAAAAATGTTAAAACTTTAAAAATTAACATGAAGATTTAACATTAAGCAACGTTACATTTATACGTAATATATATTTATTGCAGCTTATGATAATCTTCTAATGTGGGACAATTCAACTATTTATATGTAGTATATTCATCACACTTACATTATTTTCCAATGTGGGAAAAATAACATACTTAGAAATACATCATATTTTTCGCACTTAATTCGACATCCAACCCGATTTAATAATGAACAAATACTATACTATCTATCACTATTCATACGTTTTTTTTCCTATTTTTTATCATAATTAAAATATGTGCAAATGATATGAAACCTATACTCTAATGATAACATTTTTTTACCACGAATCTAGTTATATAATTTTCATAATTTCTTTTACGATACTTTTTTGTCAAATAAAATGTATAAGTTTTTATATAAAAATTATAAAAATCACTTGAATTTAGTATATATATATATATATATATATATATATATATATATATATATATGGTTAAGATCCTATGAGAACCCCCTTCCCATGAGAACCATGAGAACCCCTATCCACCATTGGATAAAGAAGATCAAGGGTCCAGAACGACGCGCCACCTCCCTTAACATAAAAGTCAGATTACTAAAATACCCTCCTCTCTTACATAACTCCAAACTCCACGCATTTTTCCTGAATTACTTTAATCAAAATAAAATGATGCAATTACCATCGAGATCGAGAAAGTTGGGGACATTGATAATCAAATGCACAACGAAGAACATCAAATTAGCTGCAAGGGAATCATCAATTACAAGAAACTCAAGTAATTCAATTAAACAACAGGTAAATAAAAATAATAATCATGCATACTTCATCTGCGAATTTTTATTTATTCTAATTTTTTTACTTCTACAGATTAATTTCTTATCATATGTTTTAGGTTATAATTTTAGGTGTTTCACATTTTAAGATTCATGTTAAACTTGGTGAAAAATTAATTTTGAATGTATGTAAGTTATTATTTAATGTACATAAGGTTGTTAAATATTAAATGATTTATTCTCTCATGTGATTTTGTCAAGTTATTAATTAGTGAGTGGTTTGATGATTGCAAATGAATAATAGGTCGTATATACAAAAGGTTCATAACATATGTACTATAAGTTCAAAAAATGTATACCATATGTTCAGAATAACATTTGATAGATCCTAACGGTTGGTGCTTCATGCTTTAGGATTCATGTTATGGTTTGCGAGGATATTAATGAAGAATGTACCTATAGTTACTTTGTTTTGTATCTCATGTAGTTATACATTGTATCTAGGGTTGCTTAATGTTTTATGGTCTATTTCTCATGTGGTTTTGACAAACTATTTGGTAGCTAGCTGATTAACATGATATCAATATAAAAGGTTCAGAACATATGTACCATATGTCCCGAAAGTTTGTATCATAGGTTCAATTAATATTTGATCGATTGTGCGGGTGTTTCATACTCTATGATAAATAATAAGAGGTTACAAAAACAATTACTTAGAGATGAACTTCTAGCTATTTTGAATTGTACCTTATGTAGTATACAATGTACCTATATAGAGTAATGTTTTATGGTTTGTTTTATTATAGGATTTTAATAAATTATTGATAGTTAATTGAATAACATGATTTATACACAACCAAGTGGTGTTAGTCCAGTGGTAGTCTGGTTAAACCTTGAAACATGCAGAAATGTAGGAGTTGAGAAGTCCCGAATTCGACTACCAGCTGAGGCGATGATCACTTGGCCACTGTAGCCCCCAAAGGGGCGGCTTACATGGTCCATGTGGTGGTGCGAGAATGCATGGGTCCGGGGGGACTCAACCCCCTCGTCATATAAAAAAAAACTGATTTATACACTGAAGGTTCATAACTTATGTATTCCATGTTCATAAAATTTGTACCATATGTTCAGAGTAACATTTGATAAATATTGTGGGTATTTCGTGCGATAAATGATAAGAATTTATAGAAACAATTATTCAAAGTTGTACTTATAGGCTATAGCTATTTTGTTTCCATCTCTAAGTTGTTATATAATGTACTGAGTGTTGTTAAATGTTTTCGGATCTGTCTTCTCATGTGGTTTTCACAATTATTGTTAGCTATCTGAAAAACATGATGTATATAATAAAGGCTCAGAACTTATGTATCACATGTTCATAAATTTTGTAGCATACGTTCATATTAACATTTGATATATTGTAACAGTTGATGTACTAATTAAATTCTATTTTTTGAATTGTGTAGATTAACAAATGGAATCAGAATATGAAGTTATTCATCTATTCTTACATTATCCACATCAACCTGCAATATTCTACCACAAGGAACTGAAAAGTACTTTCCACTATGTGCAGATGACAAGACGCCTAAACATCTTCACTACCAACAAAATCATCTAGAGTACGTGATATTAGAAGTGAATTTAGTAGGCATAGAATAACTTAGTGTGAGTTCTACATTCCTTGGAGCAATTGTTTTCTTAACAGCATCAACTTTAAAGATTTGAGAAGAGCATTTTGCTTCATCATATGGCTTATTCATCATCTTCATTTCCACGTTACGCAACTTCTTTACGTCCGGAATTTCAGATATGATGCGTAGATGACTTTGTATCAAGGATTCTAAAGACAATGTATACTTTGCAGTAGCCTTGGTTTTGACTACAAGTTTATGAATATAATCCTACACGGAAACAAGTAGATGAAAATGAGAATAAAATCAAGCTTTACAAATGAAAGTTTAGAGCACATGAACCATACGTTACGACAAAAACACCATAGATTCTGAACTGTAATACCATAAGTACATAATATAATTTAACAGATTGGGTATTAACCAGATTTGGAACTCACTTTGTATTAGCCAGATTTAGAAGCAAATATGAAAATGAGAATAAAATCAAGCTTTCATCAATATAAGAAGACAATTATATTGGTTTATGCTTGTATCGGCATGATTGGTAGGCAATATACACTTGACGATTTTTCCTCTTGATTTTAGTATCCATAGAAGATAATGAAAAACACAACCAAAGCACAAATTTATATGGATAAACCTATAAATTAAAGCATAAAACTAAAATTTCTTATACTTATGAAATGTACATACAGTGAGATTGAATTGCACATGCATTAATAATAAGAAATACCTACAAACAGCAAAAAGATAATTCCACCAAAATATATTGCAATTTGACAAAATATATTGTCAGTAACTTGCTCTCTATTTGGAGCAACTATGATCTTCTTAAAAACTAATACACCACCTCATACCAACTTTAAAGTCACCCTCATCTAATATTCCAATCGAAAAACAATAAGTCCCTTTGTGACGGGTATATCCGTCACAAGCTTATGCGGGTCAAGTATCTTACACCTATGTAGATAAGACAAGTTTAGGGAATTACAAAGTGTTTGTCTTTACCTACTCAAGTGGATAATATTTGACCTGTCACAAGTTTGTGACGGAACTTGTGACGGATATGTCCGTCACAAATGAGAATTTGTGATCGAAAAAGCTCAAATCTTGATCAAAAGCTTTTACTTATGTCATAACTCATAAGTTCTTCTACAAGCACAATTGAGCATTCTCAAACTCAAAACGTTAAGGGAATCACCGAATTATAAAAACAAATTTATGTCGGAAAATTCAACAGTTGTGGCAGGATACATAAGATGTGAAATTAGCAACGATGACTACAATAATATAGATAAAAACCTAAAAAATAAGGCAAAACAATTGAAACGAACAGTACAAATCACTTGCGAAATACAATACATAGCAATTTAATGAGTAAAAACGACCAAAGAAATCAAATAAGAACAAGAAAACTGGTAAAAAAAAAAATATAATTAATGCTATGATAATACAAAGAATCGTGATTCAAACAAAAAATTGAAGAACAAATTCAATGATTCTTACCTTAATGACAATGGAAAAGAATATAGATTGAAACAACTATTGTCAAAGTAAGAGAAAAGACATGAAATTAGGGAGAAATTGAAAAAGACTGAATAGAGAAGATAGGAGAAGAAGCGTTTAAACCAAATGCAAGACAAAAATACCCTTCACTCGCATAATATTTGGTCCGTTGGATGGTTAGATCTGACGGTGGATAGTGGTTCTCATGGTTCTCATGTGAGGGGGGTTCTCATAGGATCCTGAATCTATATATATATATATATATATATATATATATATATATATATATATATATATATATATATATATATATATATAGATTGATTGAATTTGTCTTGTCAAGTAAGTTTAGATGTGTATGGATAGGTTATCGAAATTTGAGCCCGATGGGTCGATCCGGGTTGATATATGGTTTCACTAAGACTTGATTAAGACCATCACCTTACATCGTTACATGACGACACCCTAATATATGACAGCCTTTTTTTTTATTACGAAGTCTTGTGTAACTAAATAGAATAGGTATTTACGTAGTTTAGTGATGGTTGGAGCAGTAAACTCCGATCGACGCTAACATGAAGTCTTAAATCTTTATTAAAGAATTTATCCTTGGAATTAGGTTTTAAAGAGGAACTAGTTTTTCTACCTGTGAAAATCACGGGTGCGTATAAGCTTAATTATTTTTTTTTTGTTTTTTTTTTATGACGAGGGGGTTCAATCCCCCCCGGGCCCATGCATTCCCGCACCACCACATGGACCATGTAAGCCACCTCCTTCGGGGGGCCGCAGTGGCCAAGTGATGATCGCCCCAACTGGTAGTCGAACCCAGGACCTCTCAACTCCTGCATTTCTGCAAGTTTCAAGGTTTAACCCGACTACCACTGGACTAACACCACTTGGTTAGCTTAATTGTTTAAGATTACGCATAACTGTAACCTTATTAGTATGAAACATGTTGACATTTTTGTTGCTAACACTAAAACACAAAAATATTTCACGTAGTTTGATGAGAAGCATACAACATTTTAATATCTATATTTATATAAATTAAGATATTATGTGGGTAAGTAGACGTAATACCAGATGAATGCAATGTGGAACTACTTAATTGGAGATTAATCGTCTTAATTGAATAGACAATAGGTTCGTTGGCCAATATTTTTTACTTTTAATTTGTTTCTCATATGTTTTCATTATTTTCATCAGTAACCGTGTCAATTTCACACGAACTCCACTTATCGTAGGCCGTGATTTTTTTTTGTATTAATATGTTTTTCTTCATTGTAATATAATTTTTGTCGTTTCATAGGATAACATGGTTTTAGAAGAGTATCCTTGGCGATCTCTATGTTATTCTTCTACTATGATATTTTAATTTACTACGCTATATACTTCCTCCATTCAACTCCACTCTACCACTTTCAATTTTCTACACTATTCATAAGTAAACTTCCGATTTCAATTTTCTCTCGATACATAAATGAAGTTATATTCACGTGAGATCTTGTTTGATTCGTCTTTACGAGTACATTAAAAATATCTAACTTTCATAATTTTGCATATACGTAGCTAACGATATTTACCGCGTAAAACACGCGTTGACAAATATGAAAAGTAAAGTGGTAGAGTGAAGTTGAATGGAGGAAGTAGTATTTAAAGTACGTTATATGAAAACACTATTTTATTTTATTTTTTAAGCACTTTTTATACATAACCAATTCATTGAAACTAACGGATAATATTATACAACGTAATATTGCATAGTTAAATTAATATAATGTTGTAACAATAAAATAGTAAAAGCTTATTTATATGTTCAATTGTTTTTTCCGAGATTACTTATTTTACAATAAAATCTTAAAATTAAAATTTAGAATTTACTTTGATGTCTAATTTTTATTTAAGTTGTTTAGTTTACTTTAAAGTTAAAAAGATAAATTTTAATGTTTGTGGTGTTCGAGTCTGCATTTAATGCTACAAATTGTTTAAACCTTTACTTTTATTTTTCTTTTTTAAATAACAAATACTAGTGTCACATGCTAAAATTGTTTTAAAAGAGGTAATGATGTTATTTAGTGCTTTGTTTTCCTTTTTCCTTTATTAATTTTTTTGTCTCTTACTAATACTCCCTCCATACCACACCAATGGTAACATTGACTTTTTCATACTTGTCGAGACACGTTTTGCAACGTGAATATCTTTAGTGACACATTATTAAAAATTATAAAAATTTGATATTCTTATATCATTCATGATGATAAATCAAACAAGATCTCACATGACTATATTTTGTCTTATTGATTAAGAATAATATCGAAGATTCCCTACGACCATGAATAGTGCCAAAATTCTCAATGTTACCATTGGTGTGGTATGAAGGGAGTAGTAAATGACTTGGTGATGTAGGGAAGGGTTGTATAGATAGTTGAAATGTTGATGTGGCATAAAGATAAGTTGTTAGTTTGTCTTTTTATTATTATATATAGATATAGATATATAGATTTAACCCTATGTCAATTAACTTAGGGAATTACAAAATTTGCTTTGTACTCCCTCCATTCAACTCCACTTTACATGTTTGCTTTATCACGTTTGCCAACGCGAGTTTTTCGCGGTAAATATCTTTAACTACGTATTTGCAAAAATTATAAAAGTTAGATATTTTTAATGTAATATTAAAGACGAATCAAATAAGATCCTACATGAATATATTTTAACTTATGTATCGAGAGAAAATTGAAGTTGAATGTCCGCTTGTAAATAGTGTGCAAATGAGAAACTTGCAAAGTGGAGTTGAATGGAGGGAGTAATAAAGTAGCATCTAGTGAGTGAACTGCCAATTGAGTGACGCCCGATGAGAAAGATGAATGTTCTAAAAGCAGAGAGGAGCGAAAGGTAGGAGAGGTAATGTGCTCATCATCTAATAGACCCTTAGGAGGCCCTGATGTGCAATTAGTAGGTTATACAACCAGTTGTAGCCAAGTTGTATACGACTGGTAGTATAGATTTGGAACTTTATAATAAAGAATTTGAGCTTATATGTACATTTTACGAACTTTATTGAAAACAATTTGAACGCCTTTATATAAATTTTAAACTTAAAATATTATAATGAATCTCAAAAATAATACATTAAGCTTAATTAGATTTTAATTTTGACACCTAAAAAATTAAAATGTAATTCGAAAAATTTTAAAGCTCGAAAAGATTGCATATAAACTCAATTAGATTTGTATTGGATGTATTATGCTCATATACGTCTGGATGTTTAGTCTTATTTGTGTCTGATGTGTCGCCACCAACCACTTAGTCGTCTGCCTTGAATCATCATATGGTAAAACGACACGCACAATCAATTTTTTTTTTTTTTTGAGAAAACCCGAAAAGGGTACTAATTCATTAATAAGCGATCTAAGGATACAACATCATCGTCGTCAGACGGTAAAGCATTTGACCAAGACCGTCACCCTAACTTATATGGAACCACATGCATGTGCAAGAGCATGTGCCACCATATTATGAGATCGACTAAAAAAAAGACCACACTACTGACTCAAACGAATTACAAATAGATCGAATATCATGCTAAACGAGATTAAAAGTTTTTCGTCCATCCTTGTTGTTCTTCAGCGCATCAATGACTTGCTTGTTGTCGCTTTCAACTACGATCGAATTGTGTCCACCTAACCGCGCCTCTTGAAGGCCTTTGAGCACCGCCACGACTTCCGCAACCTTCACCTCCCACACCTCCCTACACTATTTCGTAGCTCCCAGCACACATTCCCCCTCTCATCCCGACACACACTTCCCACTCCAACCCTCACGCCCTCCTTCACACCCGCGTCAACATTCACCTTTACCCAGCCATCAGGCGGTGGCTGCCATCGCACTTCCTTCCTCACCAAAGAGCTCCCTCTCTGTGATTCTTCACTTGCTGTGTCCTACTCCCACAGAATATCCTTCACCCTCCGCGCCCCTCTATCCGCCATCACTCTCTCATATTGGAAAGTCAGTTTCTTTCGACACTCCCACAGGCCCCAACAAACAACCATGAATTTCGCATACCACTCCTCACCACTCTCCCTCCACCGTCTTTCCACCCACTCCCTCAACCTCTCCCCATTTCTCTTCTCCTCTCCCTCAAACCCAGCCCATCCCAAACCCTCCCCGCCACCCCACAATCCCAGAATAGGTCACTCAATCAATTTAAATAAGGCTAAAATAAGAAGGAGGTTTGTGAGAGGTCTTTACTTAAGACGGTCTTAAATACGACATACTGTTCTTTTTTATTCTATTAAAATTATACTTGATTATTTACTGAAAATATTATTGATTTCAAATTTTCAATGTTCTAATTGATTAAATTTTTTATGAAGGGAACGCTCAATAAACATAAAAACAGTTCTTGATTTCCATTAAACTCCTTTTTTTTGTTATTCATTATATGAAGTATGCTACATTCCTTCTATTAGTGTCACTTGCAACAATGTGTAGAATGTAACGAATTGGGTCTAAGTTAGGTGTTACAAATATTAAAAACTTCATGATTTTACACAATTAATAAGTTGTCAATTCATTATTTGGATTATTTGTTAGAGAAGAAGATAGGAGAAGGTTGAAACTTAAAAGTAGGTATCCATAGCAATTTGCTAATTCCACCATGTATCAAATTGTGAATGTGGATTGGATGGAATGTGTCCTATGACAAAATGAGTCATCTACCTGATCCATACCTTGTTATTATTTA
This sequence comes from Silene latifolia, assembly GCF_048544455.1. Classification (NCBI taxonomy): domain Eukaryota; kingdom Viridiplantae; phylum Streptophyta; class Magnoliopsida; order Caryophyllales; family Caryophyllaceae; genus Silene; species Silene latifolia. Next base: position 45,472,929 of record NC_133537.1, on the reverse strand, counting down.
AGTATTTCATTTAACATCGTGCAAAATCTAGTAAGAGCAATTATATAAGTCGAAAATGACTGTACGAACATGTCAGCAATGGAACAAGTCATCCTACAACTTACTGATCTAGCTGCTGACGTGAGGCGAAAATTGATAACAGGCGCACGTCGCCTTAACTCTTTCACGTGAAACTATAATACATTAATACAAGTCAACTATATTATCATTATTAGTGTGAATATGTAAATATTTTATACCATATCTTTAGCCTTGTAATTAGCCTTGTAATTAGGTTACGTATATGGGTTGTATTAGATACGATATTGTAATCACCGACTATATACATCAAGCTATGCTAATCACCTTAATTAGGGGATTACACATTAACATGGTATCAGCTAGGCTACGATAGAAACCCTAGTTTGTTCCGCATCTCTGCTTCGGCACTCTTTCTCACCAGCTGCTATCCCCACAGTCCTACCACCCCATTTCAATGGGTGATAAGCCTGAACCAACGCCAACAATGAAGCCTCCTCTACACCCAGTTTTCACCGTCTCCAAAATACAACACAAGATCCATGTTCTCGACGGAACGAAGGTCATATACGCGTCATAGGTTCGCCTATTCACGCTTCACGCCAAGGGTTACAAAGTTCTTTCTCATATTGACGGTACCACGCCAGCCGCTCCTGATGCCACCAATTATGACGAATGGTGTGAGATCGATGCTCATGTCCTTCAATGGATCTATGGGACAGTGAGTGATGACCTTCTTCCTCGGGTCCTTGAAGACGAGTCCACAGCGTATGAGGCACGACCGCGTGTTCAAAATATCTTTCTAAGTAATAAAGGTGCGCGCGCCGCCGCCTTAGAAAACGAGTTTAATAACCTTAAACTCGCCAATATGCCATCTCTTGATGCCTACTGCCAGTGATTGAGGGATCTCACTGGTCAATTGAAAGACGTTGGGTGCGGCTTTAAACGACCAGCGTCTCGTGCAACAACTTGTTCGTGGTCTTCCTTTGTCATATGACACCGTCGCATCCTATATAAATCAGACGCTACCAAACTTTGAGACGGCTAGGAGTATGCTTGAATTGGAATTGCACCGTCAAACTGCCCGGGATGAACCCTCAGAAGCTTTGGTTGTATCTAATTCTCCTTCTTCTGATTCGTCGTGATGGAGTAACAAATCCAAGCCGCCTCAACAACCGCCTCGCTCGTCTAATTATCAAGGTAATAATTACAATCCCAATTTCCATAATAATAATAATAATAATAACAATCGCCGTCGTGATAATCGTGGCAGCAACAATAATAAGCCGAGGCCTGACATATCCACCCCTGCACCCGGCAATGCCTCCTCTGTTTCTGCTCCCTCTTGGCCGTCTACTAGCCCTTGGCCGTACCCATGGACCCCACCTTCCTGTCCCTATCCCACATATCTCGGGTGGGTCCAACCATGGCAGTTGTGGGTGCCCCGCGCTTAAACCGGCCTTCTAGTCGTGGTTCCTATGGCCAAGCTCACGTTGCTGAAACCGAGACTCCGCAACCAACTGACCTTGGGCAAGCCTTCCAGGCTATGAGCTTACAACCACCGCTGGATGGTCCGTGGTTTATGGACACTGGTGCATCGTCTCACCTCACATCCGATGCAGGTACGCTGATTTCTTCTTCTAGTGCAAGTTATATTCATTCTATTTTAGTTGGCAATGGTAATTGTAGTACCACGGTTTTCTGAGTTCTGTTACTCGGCCGAGTAGTGTGTCGTGTGTTTTCTGGCCAGGCTACTATCCAGGAACACTCGGTCGAGTATGGTAATACTTGGCCGAGTACTCTCGGTACTCGGCCGAGTATCCGGTCTGACGGAAGTTATTTCCGTGGTTTGGTTAAGGATGATTAGAGTTATAAATTACGTTTAACGGTTTCACTTTTCACTTTTTAACAAAACCTAAATCATTTCTACGTTCTCTAATCATCCCTAATCTCTTCGTTCATCTCTCTCTTGCGTCAGTTGCATCGGTAAGTCACTAGTCTTATACCTTTTGTTAGTTTTGTCTTTTGGTGTTTTACCCTAGTATTGGTGTTACACCCCGGCCCAAACCTAGGGTCGGGAGCGGTCACTCACGGTAGCTCGCCAGGCTGTGTACATGACCCACAGATCAACACGAGTCTTTCCAGCTCATTTTGTTCTCACTCATGCGCATCCCGGGAACCTTCCCAGAAGGTCACCCATCCTAAGACTACTCTCAGCCAAGCACGCTTAACTGTGGAGTTCTTTTGCATGGATAACCAGAAAAGAAAGTGCACTTTGTTGATATGAGTAGTACTTTCAATCCCTTTTAAGCACTAGTCATTTAAGCCAATCAATGGACCTCTTCAATTACCGTGGCGTGTTACAATCACCCCCACTTGAAGAACACAACGTCCTCGTTGTGTCTGAGAGCATAACCGCTAACCCAGAATCCTCCCCCGCTAGGTGGGTGATCACAATGGAGCGTATAACAACTGTCTCCAGGAGCGTATAACAACTGCCTCCCATCACCACACGGTTGCAAGGTTGCTCTGATACCACTTGTAACACCCCAGCCTAAACCTAGGGTCGAGAGCGGTCACTCACGGTAGCTCGTCAGGCTGTGTACATGGCCCACAGATCAACACGGGTCTTTTCAGCGCATTTTGTCCTCACTCATGTGCATCCCGGGAACCTTCACAGGAGGTCACCCATCCTAATACTACTCTCAGCCAAGCACGCTTAATTGTGGAGTTCTTTTGCATGGATAACCAGAAAAAAAAGTGCACTTTGTTGATATGAGTAGTATTTTCAATCCCTTTTAAGCACTAGTCATTTAAGCCTATCAATGGACCTCTTCAATTACCGTGGGGTGTTACAATTGGAATTTAGGGAAAAAGGGTGATTGCATGTTGTGATTGGATTGTTGTGATTGTTGTTAGGCGAAGGATTTGTAGAAGAGCATTTCTAGCTTTCGCTTGTAGACTCGTATTCGGATCTGTGCTAAGGTAGGGTTTCCCTACTCAGTTGATTGCATAATTAATTTAAGATGTGATGATTGTGATTGAATTATCATGATTAGTATTGTTGTTAATTTGTATTATTGAGTGTTGGAGTTGTGGTGGATTGACTATATTGGTGAGGTGCGTCCTCGGCTGAGTGGAGTCACTTTCGGGAGTGGCTTCGCGCCCTTGATTCGCCCCTTGTAGAACCCGCCACAAGAGGGGATGTGCACATTAAGGAACATGGGTTGTTGCTCGTTGTGATAAGCGGGGCTTAGGTGGGCAAGGCTGCGGTCCCCCACTGGCAGTGTAGATTAACTGTCGCGGCAGTAATCTCGCAGGACTACACACTTAAGTGTGTAGTCAGTTATAGGACATGATTGGAAATGAAGAATGATTGAGGAGTTGTTATCATTGTTTCTCTTGTATTTTGCTTATCTTAATTATACAGTGAACTGACCCCGTTGTTGTTTTGTAAAACTGTGGTGATCCATTCGGGGATGGTGAGCAGATTGTGACAGGTGATGGTTGTCTTTAGCTACGGGGACGAGATGGGATGTCATCACTTCGAGTCTGGCTTCCGCTGTTACGAGTAGAGGTTTTGGATTTCAGTTGTATTGAGATTTTATATACACTTTCTTTTGGTATTGTTTTGAGATAGTGTAATCGTTTAAACTTTATACTTTAATAATGTTTCTGAATGGTTACTTTTGATATACTAACCTCGGGCAACCGAGATGGTAACAAATTCTCATGCTAGAGTGGTCCTTGGTAAAGCACCTTGGTATGTGGGTGTAGTGGTATCAGAGCAACGATTTCAGAACCTAAAACCACTGAACCAAATGAACATAGGGAGTCTAAATAAAATGAACCCGGGTAGGAGTTGTTTGGAGCTACCGCAAAGACTTGGGAGACGTCCTGAAGTCGCATTGAGGCCCTTACAACTTCGACCCGGTCAACATGGGGGTGTCTTGGGAATCGTTGTGTGTTGAAGTAATGTGTGTTGTACCTATATCTGTGATTCTTGTGAAGTTGTTGGATAAAATGAGAAAGTGATTACGTATCTTGAACATGGTAGTACTTGAGCATGATTATGTGTTATTAATTGGCTTTGGAAGGGTAGTAATATGTTGGATATATCGTATGCATGTTTAAGTATGTTTTCCCATATTAGTTAGCTCGTTTTTGGCATGATTCGGCCCAGCAGGGCGGGTACTCGACCGAGTAGGGAATACTTGGCCGAGTAACCAAGCACTCGACTGAGTGTTTGTTTGTGTGTACGAGGCAGTAGCTACTGGTTGTGATCACTCGGCCGAGTAAGAGGGGTACTCGACCGAGTGAGGCATACTCGACCGAGTAACGTATATACTTGACCGAGTATGTTATATGTGTTCTGGAGGCTAGCTACTGGAGTGGAATACTCGGCCGAGTAGTCTCATTACTCGACCGAGTGTTTCACAGTACTCGTCCGAGTACTTCTTTGGCGGATGGTTTGTTTATTTTGAGCCGTAGGCTATGTGCTTATGATTTCTTGGTTATATCAGCTCAAAATGCTGCCAAAGAGGTCAGCTGCATACATCCAAGCTACTGAGATGCCTGTGGATGAGATTGCCCAGATGATTGAGCAGCAAGATGCGCTCTTGGAGGCATTCAAGAACGTGGGTAAGGGAGGTGAGAATCCGGTGGATGCATCATAGCTAAGCATCACCATTTCTCGCTTCCACCCCTCTACTTATGAGGGCATCGGTGAGCCAAAGCTGCTTGATAATTGGCACCGTGAGATGGAGAGTCTATTAGAGGTTGTGAAGTGTCCGACAGAGATGATGGTAGAGCAGGCTGCGTTCTACCTAAGGAGTGAGGCTGGGGTCTGGTGGCAGAATGTGAGGGAGGATGCTAGGGCATATTATAAGGATCAGGGATATGATGCTATCCCTTGGTCAGGCTTCAAGAGTGCTATGAGGGAGCATTTTGTGCCGGAGCACATTTGTCACAAGCTGAGAGTTGAGTTCGATTCGTTCACCATGGCTGATGATATGACCGTCACAGAGTACTATCACCAGTTTATAGAGTTGTCACGATACGCGGAGGATATGCAGATGGGTCAACGGGGTTTAGCTCTTCGCTTTGAAAAGAGGTTGTCACCGAAGATCATGGATAAACTACCAGCTGGGGTACTCACAATTCTGAAAGAGGAGTATGCACGAGCTGGGCATGCGGAGAGGTTAGTGGAGTTGGCCAAGGAGGCTAAGAAAAGGAATGTTGAGAAAAGGAAGGCGGAGAGTAAGAGTGGCAACCAGTCGGGCCACAAGAGGGGCAATCACAGTCAAGTTAGGGCCTTTTCTGGAGGATCTGGGTATGCGGGGGGATCTCGAGTCTGGGGAAGAGGAGGCGGTCGGAGTACTAGTGATAACTCCAACCTTACCTGCTTCAACTGCGGCGGAGTGGGTCATAAGAGGCATGAGTGCACCAATGCTAGAGGAGGAGGAGGCTTTCCAGGGACTTATTAAGGGAACTTTTCTCGGACTCCGAGCCAAAACTTTGCTAGCAACAGGCCCTCTGGGCCGTGGGGCAATCATGGAGGGCAGAACAAAAACAATAGCGGCTACAACCGCAACAATGGAGGGTCCTATCAGCGTCCGAACAACAGTGTGACGCAGAACTCGACAGTCAAGCCAACTACTTAGACTACCACGGTCCAGGGTAGAGGTCAGAAAAGCAGTGGGAAGCTCATTAAGATGGGCAAGCAGGAAGCAGAGAATGACACTCACGTTGTTACCTGTACCTTTCTTCTTCATAATACACCATCTTTTGTCCTGTTTGATTCAGGGACAACCCACTCTTTTGTGTCTAGGAGTCATGCCTTAGCTATGGGTTTGTGAGGATATGAACTGGTGAAAGATAGTGTGTTTATACCTTCAGGGGAGTCAGTGTCACGATCTAAGTTGTACAAAGAGGTGTCCATGTTGGTGGGGGAGTTAGACTTACCGGTCAACTTGATAGAGTTTCCTATGGATGAGTTTGAGGTCATCGTCGGGATGGACTGGTGGGGCAAGTATGATGCTAAGATAGATTGCAGACAAAAGATGGTATCTTTAAAGGGGCCTAAGGGAGTCAAGGTTGTTGGAATATGTGTCCTCCGACAATAATGCGATCACAACTGTCGATCATGATGATCACATGTTTAAGTCTCATTTTAAGAATACATGTGGGAAGTAATATTTTACTGTCAACTGGTCGACACATATCGGTAATGATTGGCTGACTAGAGTTTGACATTACTGTCGTGCGACGGTGGTGATCAGTTGATCCCCTTAGGTCATACCTAAAGGGTAACACTCTTAATTGATTATTTAATTGATCGTATGACCATACGGGTTAATTAAATTACTTAAAATTGACGGACGATTTTGGAAGTAATATTTACGTATCTCGTTATAATTTGATTAAATAAGATACGGTCTAAGTGATCGAATTGTTTTATTACTTAGATGAAATTATTGTTTACGGAAACAATTAAATTTGAATGAATAATTTATTATAAATACAAGATGTTGTGATTTATAATTGGTAAATCATTTTGGTACGAGTAATTATGAATTACTAAGTCGATTTTGTACATGACGTATTTTTATTAATACGTTGATTTTTAATGTGTTAAAAATGCATAACAATTTTACATGACTTGTGACATGTGACAAATTGACAAAGATAAAATGGAATCCATTTTATCTTAAATGGACCGAAATAGAGAGTGTATTAGGCTAAATATTGTGTTGATTAATTTTAAGTGGAAAGCATAATCATTTACCTAATTGCTAGCCATGCATACCTAGTTACTCTTGTGAAGAGCACCTTGATCATGCATTGGCCCCTTTACCCTCCCCCTACCCGGTTTTCCTAGTGAAAAGGCCAAAGGGGTTTTCTCTTAATTTACCTAATATACACTACATGAAAAACTAGTGATTCATTCATTTCTTGCACATCTAAAAATATAGAGTTTTAGAGAGAATATTACTTCCTTCTTCTCCCTTCTCTTAACCGAAAAATAAGAGACCAAATTCAATATTTTGGGTCAATTTTATTTTTTATTTAGATTAATATTGTTCTAGTATTAATAATATTAATCTTTTAAGGGGTTACTTTGGGTATTCATCTTTGGGAGAGATTCTACCCTTGAATCTTTTTTCATCCATATTAGGAGAGCTCAAGAACAAGTAAGAAAGGAGATCTTACTTGTGCCCTTTGATCCGAAATTTCATTGTAAGGAAAATGATTTCTTCTCTATATTTACTTATGTTTGCATGCATAAGATCCATATTAATTTTATGACTAAATTAATTAAAACATATATGAATATGTTGAGTATAATGAGATATAGATTTCTAACAAGCGGTATCATGAGCCTTAGGTTGTTTGCATGCAAATCGGTTATAGTTTTTCCGAGTTATACGATTAACAAATAAAACTTATAAATTTGTGTTTATTATGATATATCACGAAATCAATTATGCATGTTAAAGTTTCTGGTCCTAAAATGTATTTAGGATTTTTTGGTTAATTATGGATTTTTATTGTTCATTCTATATAATAATGGCATTAAAAATGTGATTTTATGATAAAAATGTCATTTTTGGACTAAAATTAGCTAAACATCAATTTTTCCAGTGGTGTTTGGATATGTTTTCACATATATTATATTTTGATGACCTGTAATTTTTCATAATTTTATGAGTCCATATGCTCGAAATATGGATTTTTCAAGATAAAATCGAATTTAAATGAAAAATAGGTTAATATGAGTTGTATTTCGAATCTGATCATAGAAATTTAGTATGTTGTCACATGCAATTTTACAAGATGTGTTTAAAATAATTGGCTATAATGAAGTCTTTATGCATGATTTATGAATTTTTGATGAAAAATCACACAAATAGTGACTTTAATTAGTAAAAATTGCTAAAACATACTTCATGACTAAGGAAAAATGTCACATGTTGCATTTTATCACCTATGTTAGATCTAAAACTGAAAAGTAAATTAAAATAATTTTTCTCATATTTTTATGATAATATTTGATAAATCCGATAAACCGCAACATTGTTTTTCCTCGATAATTTTTCAAAATTTTAACCTAAGCTTGTTGAACATTATGAGTGTCATGGTATTTTTCCAGAATGTTCATGAGTTTAAATTTCAAATTTATTTGAAGTTATGGCTTTATATTGTAATTTTGAGTCCTTTTATGAACAATATTAAGAAATATAAGTTAATTATTGTTAATATGTTAGTGGAGACTAATTTTGAGTCCTAAGATGGTTAGGGTAATTAACTAGTACATAAATATGATTTTATGTAATTATTGTGATTTTAAAAGATTGAATCACGCAAATCCGTAAAAACCGATTAATATACGATATTGGCTCCTTAAAGGCGATTTAGCATAAAATGGGCATGTTCATACATATTATAATGCTGAATTTTATTTATGATTGTCATAATTTTATTTTATGTAATTTTTGAATTATGTAATTTTACTTAGTTTGGCCATAGTTTTTAATTGGTATTACCCGAAATGTATGGGAATATCGATTCGGTTGTAATTTATTGTGATCTCGTATCACCGTTTTGTATTTTAATAGATTTATTTTATTTTAATTACAAATGTATAATAGGAAATTATGTAATTTGTTATGTAATTTATTTATTCCGGAGTTCCTTGAAGACGGTGCCACACGAGAAGGCGATCCATTAAAGACGGTGTTACCTCGAGATGCGTGCCAAAACCGAAGTTCAAGGGACCAATGGAGTTGGTTTCCAAATTTGTAATAGTTTATTAGATTTACTATTTTTAGGAAGGCCATACTAGGATTTTATTTATGCTTTGCATTTTATTTATATGTTGCATGCATCGCTAAATCGCCATAACTAAAACATGCATTATCATTTTTAATTGAGTTTATCGACCGTGTCAATTACAATTATTGTAGTTCACCGCTTTATTTCACTTAAAACGTGATAGATGATAAATTGATATGACCTCTCGCTAAAAATAAACAATTGAGACATAGCCTTACCAAAAAGTAGAAACCATGAAAACCTATTTCGCGAGGGAGTGCACTCGGCCACCCCGGGGTACAAACCTTGTTACGTAGGGGAAGTGGGTGATAAATGTCTATCCACCGAATTCATGTTGATGAGGGTTTCATCGGCTACCCTGTGCCCAAGTTAATGTGAATTTGGATCATGGACACATTTATTTGAAATTTGGATTGACCTCAACGGAAGTATTCGTGACCGTAGTCGCATGTGTTTCGGGCTATAGATAAACATTAGAGTAATTTTATCGACCGAGTGTTCTAAAAGTAGAATCGATTAAAAGGTTAATCCACCGAGTTATATTGATAAGGGTTTCATCGGCTACCCCGTGCACAAGTTAATATGAATTTGGGTCTTGGAATCATTTATCAAGTTGGGTAGAGGTCACTAGATAAATGCAATAAAACTTGTTTAAATTAAATTTTTACGAGTGTTATTATTATTTTTTGAAAACGACATATGTTTTATTCTTTCTATTTTCGTTTTGTAGACCACTTTTATTTCTCATAACAAATGGCCGCTCCAAACACCAACGCCACACCTCTCACTAATACTTCATGGCTCTGATCTTTCATGGATCGTTGTAAACTTGAAAAGAATGGGTCAAATTTCTCCGATTGGGATGCCCAACTCAAATTAGCCGCCCAAGGTGACGACAAGCTTCGTTACCTCACCGAGGCCTCTCCACCCGAACCTAATGCTAGGTCGAGTGCCGCCACTAGGGAAGCATATGAGGCTTATCACAAGGAGTCCGCCGCAATGAAAAATGTGTTGATTTTTGCGATGGAGGCGGATCTCCAAAGGAGAGCCTTTAAAATGGGCACCGCTAATGAAATCTATTCCAAGCTTGTGACAATATTTTCACAAACTCCGAGGATCGTCCTATATGAGGCGGCCACGGCATTCTTTGATATCGACGTTAAGGAGGGCCAAAAGGTTAGCCCTCACGTGCTCAAATTGATGGAGCTAGTCGAGACTTTGAAGATTCATAAAGTTGAAATCCCCAAAGAGCTTATTGTAGATAGGATTCTACACTCCTTATCCAAAGTCAAAGCGTATGTTCAATTCCGGATGAATTTTAACATGCAAGACAAGGACGTGTCTCTTGAAGAGTTGCACAAGTTACTTGTGCAAGCCGAAAGAGACATGGGGTTAAATGTTAACCCACCTAAGGATGTGCTTAACATAAGCACCAAAAGCAAGGGGAAGTTCAAAAAGAATGGGAAGAAGGGTAAGAAGCAAGCTCCCACATTCACCAAGGCTAAGACTTTTGAAGCTAGCACTTCCAAGACCAAGAAGGGTCCTCTTGACAAATGCCATTATTGTAATTGTGTTGGACATTGGAAGAGGAATTGTTCCAAGTATCTTGGTGACATCAAAGTTGGAAAGATCACTCCAGTAGGTAAATGACTGTCCTTTCTTTTATGTTTCTAATTCAACTATAGTATTGTGATACAAAGTTGTGATAATGTATCCCCTTTTTATTGTAAATAGGGCCTCCACCAAGCAAGGACAAGGGAAAAGAAAAGCAAGCTTGAGAAACATGAAGAAGCTAGGAGTAGCTACCGATAAAGCTTGGCTTTTATTATTGTCTTTATTTTAATGTTATGGATTTTAGAACTATTTTGATTTCCGTGTTCGACATGGAAATGATTGATCCTTTTTAAACAATTGTTGTATTTTGGATTATGGTGGCTTGGTTTGCAACCCAAGTCACCCCTTTTATCGTATTTTCTTTGTTCTAAACATTCGTCTTTATATGCTTGCACATAGAAACATATGATCATCCACTTAAAATGATCTAATAGACAACTATAATGATGGGATTCATTATATGTCCACAAGCTTAAGGCTTGTGTATAATCAATTATAAAGTGATGTTGAGTTGATGAACTCTCTTAAAGGAATGTCAATCACAAAGTACACTTATCAAATCTAAAACAATTAGTCAACCTATGAGATAGTCCTCCTTATACTTCAAAAATCATTATTTGTGTCTCATAAGCTATCTTTGAATCTCTAGTGTATTTATTCTAAAGATAGAGTGGGAGAAAAATGAAGACACAAAGAACACAAAGCAAATTTGTATACTTGAGTAAATGAGATCTATGCAAGAAAGAATGATTTGTATACCTATATAGATAGTGTACACGAATAGATGACATCTATGGTCTCGAATAGATGAAATCTACATGACAAAAGAGACCAAGTGAAGTAATCAAAAGAATATGTTCTCAAGATAACTACACGAGGAAACCAAAAGAAAGTTTTGGAAGAAGAATGACTAAAGTAAAGTCTTAACAAGAGATTTGGCTAGTTTATGAACGACTTTTGACCAATAGTTTCAATATTGATATTTACTTAAGAGCCTAAATGAAACAAAGTTGCATCCTCGAAAATAAATGAGATTTATGACTAAAAGTTGCAAAGAATGATATGCCGATATCCACAAGAGCTAAGTTAAGTGTTAACCACGCTAGTGTCATTACTTAACCTCATTATGAAAATGAAATAGTTAAACCTCCTTCCGGAAAAGGGTATTTTGAGAAGGACGTATATTAAATGAAATTCACATTTAAATAATGACATTGCTACGCATCATCATAAAATGAATGAGTTAGAGATTAAAAATCTCTTTCCATAAGTTTAAGATTGAAACCTTTTCTAAATAGGTTTTTGAAAAGATATGTTGGGAACATTTGGTTTTATCTTAATAACTTGGCAAAGCAAAATATATTTCAATTCTTGAAATGTTTTGATTGAGTAGTCAATTGCGAAACATGTGGAATTAAGTGGGAGCTTGAAATTATCATGTGAAGACATGGAATTTAGTGGGAGCAATCATCTTGTAAAAATTTATAACTCATTACTCATTGAGAATAACGAGCTAATACTATCTTTCACAAAGAAGTATTTGAGTTTTCAATTCTGGATGAAAATGGACTATGATGAATCAAATCACATCATGAGATGTTGGATAGGTATTGAGATATACACATCGAATCAACTAGAAACGTAGGTTATTCATGTCAATGAAAATGGAATTGCCATTAACAGTCATGGTCATTCATTGAACCTAAGAATGGTTGATTACATGATTATTAATTACTAATGTTTCCGCCATTAGATTAATCATGCACATGTCCAATAATGAATCATATGCATAAGAGCATGATGAATCATTGGCAAGCCATAGAAGAATCGTCATGAATTCTCGAGGAGAACTAATGAGCGATTCCAGTGTTGGACAGAACACTCTGTTATGTGACAAGAGGTTGCACATATTGAAGTTCGAACACACGTATGGATTTATGAAAATCATAAGCTATTCAAGCTAAAAGGAGAAATAAGAAGTTTGGAAAGATACTTAGTTAAAGCAAGAAGTTACTCAAAACTAGTATTTTCTAATATACTAGGACTTATGAGAAGTGCTAGGCTAATCATCTTGACAATTGTTGCAAGACCCTACAAAACGTATACCTAGTGCATTGTGAGTTGGTTGAACACTTGACCAGTGCAAGTTATATCATCCACCACAAATTCTTTGGTTATGTGATAAACAACAAGAAAATTCTTTCATGATAAAGAACCCAAACCTAGGTCGAGAACCTATATGTGTACTTGGTAAGGTTCATGCTATGAGAGATAACCTGAATATAAAGGAAAATGCAATACAAGAAGTTTGAACGCATGGACATATGGTATGTTAAACTTCTATTGCAATCGACTAGTGTTTACACACTTACGATATACATCACAAGGTTGAAATATGGTATTGACTACCCGAATATGATGTCCACATTCGTCGTTTGAGTTATTATTAACTCACCTTATAGTTTGTTACATCCAAACGGGTTGTAGAGACAATTGAACCCCGTTAAAGTGAACACGGATTAACATTGTATTCGCCCATAGTTACTTACATGAGGTGACGTCTCGAAGTGACTAGAGTGTGATGCGATTGATGGCAAGTTCAAGTGCCATGGAGTCATGTGTGATGACTAGTCGATCACATAGGCATACTGTTAGGAACACCTTGTCGGGCCTTATGACCGCTTATAGAGTTCTGGCAAATTTATATAGCCTGGTCGTGGCGAGAGCTACTATAGTATTCTAATGAGTCGATTCTTTTGACTAAAGACTGTTCTCCTAAGATGGCACAATTTCAGATTAACTTTGATTTGTGTTACTACGACCTTCGTAAATGGGGTCAAATGGGCATATTTTGGGTTATGATGGCTGTGGCTAGTCGAAGGGAATGAGTGCGATAGGAATTGTTCAACCCTTGTCAGGGTTATAACAATATCTCAGGGCCACTCGAGGAGTAATGAACTGGAAATGCGTGGCCACGCTCGGAAGATATCTATGGTAGATAAATCCGGTCAATCAGTTGTTCTCCAGATCAAGGAAACCACTCTCGATATGATCACTTGCAAGTATGACCTGAAAGACATCTTGCATTTAGTGGGAGATAGTAATAGGACAAGAGAATTGGTGACGCACACTTGTCGAGGACAAGTGAGAGATTGTTGGAATATGTGTCCTCCGACAATAATGCGATCACAACTGTCGATCATGATGATAACATGTTTAAGTCTCATTTTAAGAATACATGTGGGAAGTAATATTTTAGTGTCAACTGGTCCACACATATCGGTAATGATTGGCTGACTAGAGTTTGACATTACTGTCGTGCGACGGTGGTGATCAGTTGATCCCCTTAGGTCATACCTAAAGGGTAACACTCTTAATTGATTATTTAATTGATCGTATGACGACACGGGTTAATTAAATTACTTAAAATTGACGGACGATTTTGGAAGTAATATTTACGTATCTCGTTATAATTTGACTAAATAAGATACGGTCTAAGTGATCGAATTGTTTTATTACTTAGATGAAATTATTGTTTACGGAAACAATTAAATTTGAATGAATAATTTATTATAAATACAAGATGTTGTGATTTATAATTGGTAAATCATTTTGGTACGAGTAATTGTAGATACCTCATTTCTGCACCTCCCGCAAACCACCCGGTGATGATTGGCCGCATGTTTGGTACGCGGAACGATTTGTGACAATTCGTAAGTTTATCGTCAAGTGATTGCTCAAACACTGATGTCTACCTCTTAAATGTCATCTACGCGCCGATACGGTCGTTTTGACAGTAATTAGAGTACATTTGGAGTCCGGGCCTAAAACCGTCTTCATTTTTTGATAACCGCCAAATCCCGAGTCAGAATGTTCTGGAATGTTCCGGATATTTCTATTCTATATTTTATAAATCTTTCACAATCTTTTATTCTTTGGTAAACAATTTCCCGTAATATTCATACAAAATATTAAGGAAAATAAGATTAGCCCGTCATTCCATAAACCAAACACGGAAATCTTTCTTCCGCAGGAGGAAACCACTTGGGAACAGACGCAGCAGGTGCTACGCCTCTTCCAAGAGACGCAGTGACTACTGCGCCTCTTCCCAGGTCCTTTTCTGCGTATTTTTCGTATTTTTTTCATATCTTTTCGAGATTCACTTCCAAAGTCTCTCTGTAAACCCTATTCCTTCACGTGATTAGTATAAATAGGAGCCTTCGCTCCTCATATTTCTCACGCGAGTGTCCGCCCTTCTCTTCTCCCTTTGCATTCTAGACCACGTTCTTACTTTTTGGCGTCTACGTGCTTGAACATTCGACCACGTAAGCTCGGATCCTTCTGAGTACCAGCCTTGTTTGCATGACCGACCAATTTGACCAACTCCACAATCAATCAACTTAACTAATCTTAATCGTTTTCCTCTTACGAGGGCACTTTCGTTACATTCGAGTCGAGCATCACTAATCATAAACTTAGTTCATCTCGTTTCGTCAAACATGTAAGTCTGAGGGTGTAAATCTCTCTTTTATTTATTGTTATTTACTTTTTGTATCATTAATGTAAGGTTTATGTCGAAAATACTTGTTAAAACCGATTTATAAAACCGTGCTTTAAAACCCTTTTTACGGATTACCAGAAGATAACCGTCGAGAAAGGATACAGCAACTGCTGCGCCTCTTCGAAGGAGCGCAGTACCCGCTGCGCCTCTTCGTGAGGCTGCCGCAGTTCCTGCTTCCTTTCTTCTTCCTTCGTCCTCTGTAAATTCGTTTTCTTTCATTTGTTTTCGTTTATTTTCCTCAATTCTTTGACGTAATAGCATAATAATTTCACATGTACACTATTTATCATTCATTAGCATGTAATTTAATCATTAAATTCGACTTAAATCCCTTATAATCCAATATTTGCGGGTTTTCGTCATTAAACTCAATCCGGGTTGTAGAAATTCGATTTGTTCATATTGAGTTTCTGGAATTCGACCTTTGCTATATTTCCATCTGTCTATTGTTATATTCGTCATTAGTGCGTCATTAATTCATCATTTTTAACCTATTTAGTTCACCTATGTCACTAATCAATCTTTCATCCATGTAAATAATTCGTTCGTATTCGTCTCATCCATGTTTTATTGCTTTTATGACTCATTCATATGTAATTAAATCCATTAAATCACTTCTATCCGAGTTAATATCGTAATCAATCCTTAAAATCATCAATTAACATTAACGATTTGCAGTTCCAGCTTCACAGCCAGAACTCACCCTTGGAAGACGCAAAAGAATCGCTGCGCCTCTTCCAAAGGGCGCATCTCTTCTTTGTTCCAGGTTGATTTCTGTCTCTAAACTCCCTTTCTGCCTTGACCTAGTTTAATTAGTTTACGTATTAATCTACTATTATTCGTATTATCGCCTAATTTCTGTTCGATAATTCGTTTATTTATTCTTTTTTCCAAATTATCCATTTTAAAGGTATTTTCGACATAAATCATTTAATCCATTGTAATCATTGTAATTTTCATTATTGTATTATTGTATTTCTTTTATCGCATTGTTTGTATGTTTTCACATGTAATTGAATCGTAAACCCAACTTCGACCCAATTGTTTGTTAAATTACTTGTTTCACCGACTTAGTCTAATCTCACATGCTGGGATTAAAACTTGGATGTTGCATTGCATGCATATAATCGACAATATATCAAGTATAGACAATTTTCCCTAATCATTAGTAGAGGTCGCTATCGAGGCGGGCGGGATTAGGTGTTCGATCAAAAGAGCTTCCTAATACGTACCCTCACCCCTTACTCCAGATCTCTGTGAACATCCATGTTCATTGGCATCCACGAGAGTCATTCTAGACATAGAATGCTAAGGGTAACGAGTTCTTGGTGTTTATGTCACTACTTTGTGTCTTAACATGACACGAGGTATTCGAACGGTTCCAATTTCCCATAAAAATTGGTGGCGACTCCACAAATGCAAACGCTTGTTTCCCAAGCGCCCCCGTGGCCCCATGTCCAGAGTTTGGCAACTCCGCTGGGGATAATACACTTACGTGTAGCCAAATGGGTGAAACTTGAACAAGGTTAAGGAATAGTTTGTACAAGACAATTGTCGGTTTTCATAACTCGGTCTTCCTAGATCGTTTCATTTGGCCTTCCTAGGCCCAACCCAACCCATTCGACCAATCGTCCCGTCTAAACGGTCCTAATTCTTATTTGGGCCTAAGGATGGATAGCGATTGACGTCATCCATACCATGATGCTTACTCTTGCTTGTATCAAGGACCTTCACTACTTGAGGAAATGGACTAGGAATCGGCCTTACTCTTGTTTGGTACGAGCCTTTCCACAGACTTTGGGTTTGATTGTTCGGTATGGCAACCCACCCTTTAAACCAAAACCCTTTTAAATGTACTTAGCATCCCGTTATAATGCTTGTATAAATGTTTGTACCTTACGTGATCACCATTTCTAAACAAAACCATGACGATTTTTGTAAAATCAAACCCCTTTTAAAGTGTAAATTTCGAAAAAAGGCCCATCATTAGCGCAAAACCAAGTCGAAACTCTGTCGGGTCAAATTTCGGGCCCAAGCCCATTTCAAAAACCTCACTTCGAGTCCACTCCTACAACTACACTATAGTTGACTAGGACACACATCTTCAAACTTGGTCATTTCTTCAAAAGCTCACTGACACAAGTGGCACACACCCACTTCACGAGTCAAAACTTTTCTTTCTTAGTAAGTGTGCTAGAATGGTCGATCGTGTTTTTGATTCATCGTCGCTCTCTTATCCAGTTTCCAAGATGCCTAAAACAAGCGACGCGAACTTCAATCAACTCCAAGATAGTAATGATCGAATCCTAGCCGCGCTGGCTCAAATCCAAGTTACTCAAGACCAAGTGCATGATCGCCTTGACACCATCGAGGGCCGGATCTATACCGTAGAAACAAGGATTCCTCCTCGAGAAAGGGAAGTCGTTGATGACTTCGTGAACGACTTTAGGGACGACAGCCCTCCCATGGGTGTGACTGCAGCTGAAAAACGACTCCAATACTTAGAGGAGCAATTGATGTATCTCAAAGGGGATGACATTTATAGGGAGAATAATCGCAAGTATGAGGCCGTAAATTCCAAGTTGCCAACCAACTTCAACATGACGGATATCCCTAAATTCAAGGGGCATGAGAACCCTTTGAACCATATCCGTGCCTTCAAGGATTACATGTCTATCAAAGGCATCAAACCCGAGATGTTCTTAAGGATCTTTCCTTCATCTCTTGACACCATCCCAAAGCAATGGTTCTACTCTCTAGAACACAAGAAGATCGCTACTTGGGATGATTCCGCGATCGAGTTTGCTAAGCAATATGCGGATAATGCTGAGATCCAAGTTAACATGCGCACTCTAGAGGTTCTTACCCAAAATGACAAAGAAGGTTTCACCGACTTCCTAAGTAGGTGGAGGAAGACTAGTACCCAACTAGTTGAACGCCCAGATGAGGCCACCCTTGTGGAGAAATTCGTGGACAACTTAAAGCCCATCTATGCCAATCATTTGAGGTACCAAAACATTAAAACTTTCAAGGACTTAACCGTACTAGGAACAAGGATCGAAGATGACATCCGTAAAGGGCTCTTGTCCAAAACGGTAGGTCGAGGATATCAAGGCTTAACAAGTCGTTCTTACGGCTCCACTAGCAAGACCGATGAAGTTAACCTCCTCGAGCCATCCAAGAAGAGTTCCCCACCAAGGAAATTTACAAATCTTGGGGACACATACTCCAATGCTCTAAAAAGGCTAATGAAACAAGGCAAACTCCAACCCATAGGACCTACTCCCGAACCTGAAAAGAAGTCCAAGTTCTGGGACGAGAACTCATACTGTGAATATCATAGGGGTAAGGGGCACGATACAGAAAAATGCTACAAATTGAAAAATATGCTTCAAGACATGATAGAGGATGGTCGACTACCAATACCACCGGGAGGTAAGCCCAACAACACTCAGAATCCTCTTGGAATTCTAGTGATCACAAGTGAAGAATCTACCTTAGATTGTTCACACCTCATTTCTCCAGCTGAAAATGAAATCCACGCAATCGAGAATGAAGGATTCTACTCTACCATTTCCCCTACCATCGCCGACTTCATCGCATGGGCAAGAAGTGTGGATAGGCAAGTTTGGGAATTAGAAAATGTGGTGACAACTTTACATGACCCCAATGCGACACCCAAAGAACATGCGCCATTAATCTTTTCTCAAAATGCCACTATGCAAGAAATAGTCGCCGTGGTTGACAAACCAGTCGACCAAATCACGCAATTAGAGGACGAGATCATGAGAATGAGGGATTTAGCTACAATCAATGGAGTATGGGCCGATGATGATGAGGACGAGTATCTCATTGAACACTCCCTAGTCAAGGAAATAGTCCAAAATGGTGAAGACCAAGATGTGGACCACCTAACTCGTTCGGGGCGCCCATATCAAAGCACTACTCAAAATGGTCCAACCAACCTTATCACACCAAATGATAATGAAGATGACTCTACTGATCATTTGCTCAAGCAATTACAGAAGACAAAGGCTGATCTTTCAGTCTGGCAATTAGTAGCAAGCTCGTTCCCACATCGCCAAGCTTTACTGCAAGCTTTGGCCAAGCTAAATGTAGCGCATAACTCCACACCCGACGATGTAGTCAACTTGGTCTTCCAAGAATCACCGAAGCTAAGTAATCCTATTACTTTCTCAGACAAAGATTTGCCACCCCTTGGCGCTAGTTACAACTTGGCTCTTTACATCACTGTCATTTGCTTAAAGAAGAATGTGCCAATGACCTTGGTAGATGATGGCTCCACGGTCAACGACATACCCCTGAAAACGGCATACAAACTAGGCATGAAAGAGTCGGATTGGACCCTTACCAATCAAGGTGTCCGTGCATATGATGGAACACGACGAAAGGTCGTAGGACTCGTTAGCCTAACCATAGCCACATGGCCAATTGAGCGAAAAGTTAACTTCCAAATAGTGGACATCGAAGCTTCCTTCAACATACTTCTGGGAAGACCTTGGATTCACGCTTCCAAAGCAGTAACATCCACTATTCACCAAAAGATCAAGATCCCATTAAATGACAAAGTAGTGACGATCACTTCGTCACCCATTATGGCGATAATCGAAAAGAAGTCGAATAATCAAGTCCTTGCAGATCCAGTATATGAACTTGGGTGCTTTCAAAGCATAAGTGTCATAGAAAGTGAATTGGCACCCCTATACTACGATCCCTACTCCAACTTGGTGGTCAACCACATACTCAAATCCCAGGGATACTTCCCCGGAATGCCTTTGAACCCTATCCGAAGAAACACCTTCGCACCCTACAAGGAAGGTAACTAAAAAAGGATACCACTTGGGCTAGGATACAAACCCACTAAAGAGGAAGTTCTCTAAGTTCAAAACCGTAAGTACGTAGGAGTCCAAATGCGACCCTATCTCCCTACCCTAAATGGATACTTTGTTAAGGAAGGAAGTCTAGAACTCTTTCACGGATTTCCCGAACCTTGGCACTATCTCGAAAGGAAGCTAGCCGGAATCGAGATCTTTCACGATTGCTACTTCATTCCTCCAAAAACGGTTCCTACCGTCAAAGCTCATCAAGCACCTTGCTTAGACGAATAAGCTGTTAGTCTATTGTTTGGAGAAAATTGATTTGTTAGAGCCGCGCAGGATGAGATCATTACCATGATACTTCAAGACGACCACTTCAACCCTACCGCGTTAATCACAGAAACAAACGCGAATCAGTAGAAAGGATGGAGAAAGTCAATCAAGTGGACCAACAATCAAGGAAGACTCTTTAAGCTCACCACTGGAGAAGGAGAGATGTTCAAAGGAGAACCAGAAGACGATGAATTCGAGTCAGAGTCGGAGTCAGAGTTAGAGTCAGAGTCTAGAGAGGTCACTAAGGAGTCTCCTCCTGTCGTCATCCCCATTCCCTTTGTTTCTCCTAGCTTAGTCTCAAATAGTAACAGTAGTTCGGGAAATGCCCCAACAACTGTCCCTTTACCGCCACCACCCTGGATCGGATGGCTTCTTTGTTTCAACTTTTCTCAAACTTTAATATGAATAAATCAGGTTCTGCTTACTCTTTGTGTTATCTTGTGTGCATTTCTGTTTATGATGATACTGAGGATGACCCTAACCCAGACTCAATTGAGATACCTCCCTACATAGCCAAAGAAATACTACAAGAGGGGGAAGAGGGACCAGTAATAGAGAACACCAAACCCATCAATGTAGGAACCGAACTAGAACCCCAAGAACTTAGGATAGGGACTACCTTGAGCCCCACTGAAAGGGCCAGTTTCATAGACCTCCTAAACGAGTTCAAAGACGTTTTCGTTTGGTCCTACAAAGACATGCCAGGGATCGACAGGGATATCGCCGAACATAGAATCCCAATTAAGCAAGGTTTCAAGCCCGTAAAACAGAAGCTTCGTCGAATGAGGACAGAGTGGGCTCTCAAGATCAAGGAAGAAGTCGATAAGCAATTCAAAGCTGGATCCATCAAAGTTTCCGAGTACTCTGACTGGCTAGCCAACATAGTACCTGTACCCAAAAAGGACGGGAGAATCCGTGTTTGTGTCGATTTTAGAGACTTAAACAAAGCAAGTCCTAAAGATGACTTTCCTCTACCACATATCGACATATTGGTGGACAATACCGCAGACCATGCGTTACTATCCTTCATGGATGGGTACACGGGCTATAACCAAATCAAAATGGCCATAGAAGACATGCATAAGACCGCCTTTGTCACTCAATGGGGAACCTATTGCTATACGGTCATGCCGTTTGGGTTAATCAATGCCGGAGCTACATATCAACGCACCGCAACCACACTCCTACATGACATGATGCATAAAGAAGTTGAGGTATACATAGACGACATGATTGTCAAGTCCAAGGATAGAGAAGGGCATATTGCGAACCTTCGCAAATTTTTCGCAAGGCTACGAAAGTACAACACGAGGCTCAATCCTCAGAAGTGCGCATTCGGAGTAACATCTGGCAAACGCCTGGGATACGTTATAAGCCAACGAGGTATAGAAATAGACCCTTCCAAAATCAAGGCTCTGATCGAAATGCCACAACTTCAAATAGAAAAAGAAGTCAGAGGATTCCTGGTAAAGTACAATACATAAGTCAATTCATATCAAAACTCACCATGATTTGTGAACCTATCTTCAAAAAGCTCAAGAAAACAGATCACACCATGTGGGATGATGGCTGTCATAAGGCATTTGACCGAATCAAGGAGATATTAGCTAAACCACCCGTGCTCATGCCACCTCAACGAGATCAACCTCTTGGTTTGTATCTCACAGTGACTGAAACAGCCATGGGCGCCATGCTAGCTCAAACCATAGGAAAAGAAGAAAAGGGCTATCTACTACCTTAGTAAGAAATTCTTGGAGTACGAGTGTAAGTACTCACAAATCGAAAAGACATGCCTCGCTCTTGTGTGGGCGACGAAGAAGCTACGACATTACATGCTTAGCTACTCCGTCAAAATATACTCCAAAATGGATCCAGTCAAATACCTCTTCGAGAAACCCGTCCTCAACGGACGATTAGCAAGATGGACTTTGATGCTCTCAGAGTTCGATCTCAAGTACGTGCCCTTGAAAGTTATCAAAGGGCGCGCCGTCGCCGAATTCTTTGCAGAAAATCCCATAAATGATGCACAAACAATAGATACTTCGTCATTTCTAGACGAGGATATACTCCAACCCGATGTAGACTCCTGGGACCTTTACTTCGATGAAGCATCAAACTTAAGAGGATTTGGAATAGGAGTGTTTCTCATTTCTCCTGAAGGCGAGCATACACCAATCTCTGTCAAACTCGACTTCGAGGTGACAAATAATGCTGCAGAATACGAAGTTTGTCTCATTGGACTACAAGCGGCAGTAAGCTTAGGCATTAAAAACCTCCGAGTACATGGGGATTCATCCCTGATCATCAATCAAGTTACGGGATCTTTGAAAATCCGAAGCGAAAGCCTAGCACCTTATCAAGCCAGGATAGACCAAGTTGCCCAATTCTTTGATCACGTGACCTATCTACACCTACCTCGGGAAGAAAATCAATTTGCGGATGCTCTTGCAAAACTCGCATCTTTGATTAATATGCCAGATGACATGGTGGAAATGCCTTTGTGTATCGAACGACGATCAGAGCCAGCTTATGTCCACCAAATCACCGACGAAGAGGAAGTCACAGAGGAGCCTTGGTTTCAAGCAATCCTAAATTTCAAGCTAAACGGTACATATCCACCGGATATGGACAAAAGGGGACAACGTGCTATATGTCTACTAGCTTCCCAATACGTTCTCATGCAAGGAGAACTATACAAAAGAACACCTCTTGGTGTAATCCTACGTTGCCTTGATCATTCACAGGCGCGTAAAGTAATGGAAGAAGTTCACGATGGAGAATGCGGTCCTCACATGAGTGGGCCCATGATGGCAAAGAAAATCACACGTTTGGGGTACTATTGGACCACAATGGAATCCGATTGCATCAAATACGTAAGACATTGCCACAACTGCCAAATCTTCGGGAATGTACAACATGTCCCTCCTTCATTGCTCTATACGATGACATCTCCTTGGCCATTTTCTGCCTGGGGAATTGAAATAATTGGGAAGATAACCCCAGCCGGAACTGGAGGTCACTGTTTCATCCTAGTGGCAATCGACTATTTCACCAAATGGGTAGAAGCGGCTTCCTACACTAGTCTCACGGCTAAAAACGTGGCAAAGTTCATACAGAACAACATCATCTGTCGATACGGTTGCCCACATTAGATCATTAGTGATAATGGATCACATTTCCAAGCTGAGACTGAGCAATTGCTAGCCAAGTACAAAATTAGGCATCACCACTCTTCGCCATATAGACCACAGACTAATGGCGCGGTAGAGGCGGCAAACAAGAACGTTGTCACAATTCTCAAGAAAATGATTGACAACTATCGAGATTGGCCAAGCAAAATACCCTTTGCTTTATGGGGATATCGCACATCAGTTAGGACGCCCACTAGGGCCACCCCTTTCTATTTGACCTATGGCATAGAAGCTGTACATCCAGTCGAGTTAGAAATACCATCATTGCTTATCTTACTCGAAAGTCAAATCCCGGAAGCCGATTGGAAGAGGGATAGATATGAAGAACTCATCCTCTTGGATGAACGTAGGCTACGCGCATTGCATAATGTCCAAACCTATCAAGCACGTATCAAATGAGCCTTCAACAAAAGGGTCAAGCCAAGGAACATTAAGGAAGGAGACCTAGTACTCAAGTCGGTTAGAGCTCTTTTACCTGTCGATCCACGGGGAAAATTCAAACCTAATTGGGCCAGACTATTTCTAGTCAAGTCCATAATTCCAGGGGGCGCGGTTAGAATTAAAGACCTAGATGGGAATGAATTTGCCAACCCGATAAACCTCGACCAACTAAAACGGTATTACGCCTAGAATAGGAATAAAAACGCGCCTCACGTAACCTCACGTGTCGCTCTTGTGGCACTAAATAAACGACCCCTGGCCAAGCTGAAATAAGCTAATGTCACTCTGCTCTTGCATTTTGACAATTCGTCATCCTCATATCATCAAATAAACTAAATTTTCACCTTAAGAGTAAGTAAAAAGCTCATGCTTATCTTCTAAAGTTCATTACAAGCTCGTGCTTAGAACAATTATTCTTTTACATTTACTCGAACTACGCGCAAGGGTTTGATTTCATTTTTTTTAAATGAATACGTAGGCAATCCTTCACAGGATACAACCCATTAATTTCAAAATTTAAATAGAAGGACATTTGCAATCGCATTTCGAATTCGACAAGAATAATGAATAGTAGATGATAACGGTTTCATAATCCATTAATCTCTTTTATTCATTTCTAATAATAATACGTTACATAATAATAATAATGCCAAGTAAAAATAAAAAAATAGGCTAGGATTCTAAAAACCCCACCTTCTTATTACAGTAATAATAATAATAATAATAATAATAATAATAATAATAATAATAAATAATAATAAAGACTTGGGCTATTCCTCCATCTTTCCTTTGCCCTTGTCATTTTTCTTGTCACGACCTCGAGCCGGACGCTCTTGCGCCACTTCGGACCTAATCACCAACGGTCTTTCTCGAGGCCTATCCTTACCATTCTTGTCAACCACTTTGTCCACGACAGGAGAGGTCTTCGGTTTCTTCGAAGGATGAACAACTCGAAACCCGGCTTCTTCCTCTCCCTCAGTCAGATGCTTCTCTTTCTCCTTTTCCACTTCGCGCACCTTGTAGTCAACGGGCTCGCGCTTCCTCAATCTCTCACGCTCTTCTAGAGTAGTAGCTTTCCTCCACCGCAGATAGGAGTCCGACACCCATAAGGCACTAACAGAAGAGTTCAAGAACCACACATTTCTTTGAGCCCATTTAATGGCCCACTCCCTTCGACTCTCAGTAGTAAGCGCCACGGCAGTCTGCGGGACAGTGTCAAGCTTCGGGATCATCTGCTTCATTCCAACTTGTCTTATCAAACTCTCCAGGAAGATGCATACCATGAATTCCAAGCCAGGAATGCGCACAGATCGGGTAGGATCCAAGGAAGATACTCCAGTGACAAATTTGAGATGCCACCATGGTACAACCCATCTAATCAAAGGGCCATCATCACTCTTCACTTTGTTTTCCCGAATGCGTGCGGACTTGAGTGAAGTCCACCATGTAAAGCCTGGTCCTCATTGCAATCGAACGAGCATGATAAGAAGGAACATGAACTGGGGGCTCGATCAATCGAAGGCGCTCCATAAGCCAGACCTACCAAAAGCAGGTATTAAACAAAACAAAAAAAAAACAAAAAAAAACGAAAAAAAAAACGAAAAAGAAAAGAAAGAAAGAAAAAGAAAAGTGTTCTTTTACCTGCAAAATAATGGGACTTCCCAAATACGGTAGGTCGCGATTGGCTTTCCTATTATCCAAGCCCAATAGGATCTCTCCTACGCATAAAAAAGCTTGGCTCCTGCGCAGCTCCATTTGCTCAACTAGGCCCAGGAGACGGGGATCACCTCTCAAATCTTCATCAACATGCTCTTGAAGGACATATACATGCAACAAGCAAAACCCAAATGCCCTTCGCCTGGCAACATAAGAAACGGTGGGGTCGGCCTTGTTAATGAATCGATCAATAAAGTCCAACATCCGCACTCCTTTCGAGGTCACTAGACGGTCCACCTCAATTCTAGACAATCCAAGCAAATATCTAAATTTGTTCTTATACCCTTGTGAAGTAGAAGGAATAGAAGACAAGTGTTCTGGGTCCCACCCACCAATCGCAATAATTTCTTCAGGAAATGGACAAATGTCACCTTCGGAGAACGCAAAAACATGATAATTCGGGTCCCAATAATCAAGACAAGCATCTAGGAATGGTTTGACAACCTTGATAAGCTTCAAACTCATCAAAGATCCAAGATTATAAGCACCCATATCGTGCTTCTCCATGTTGGAAAACTCATTGGTCCACTCTTTTAGACGAATCTCCAAAGTATTCATGATGAGTGAGAATTTTATGTAATAAGACGAAGAAGAGACGGAAGAATTGTGTGAATAAAACCTCCATCGACGTCTCTATTTATACTAAAATCTGTTTCCAAAAATCCGCCAGAACGGATACACTTGGGAACAAAGCGCAGCACTGCTGCGCCTCTTCAAAGGGACGCACTCTGCCGCGCCTCTTCCTCAGCTTTGTTTCTGTGAATTTCCGCGTTGGATCTTTCCTAAATCCTTTAACGAATAATTTCCTATTCCTACGAGTTATTGTTTTGGTAAATACGTCAAGATTACCATAATTCGTGTTTCCTAATTTCGCGGATGCACATTTCGAGGCAATATCAGCATTTTCGTCATTTTAGCACACTTACATAGTTATTTCTATTTTTCTTTTTCGGGGAATCATTTCTCCAATTTAATGTAATCTATTTCAAACTTATATATTTCTTTTATTTATTTCTTTTCTGGCGAATCATTTCGCTCCCGTCCTATACTACATTTCTAACTTATAGATTTCTATTTTTTCTTTTTTTAAGGGGTAACCCTCCCTACCGTCCGGTCATTTCCGGTAAATGTTTGTATTTTTCTACATTTTTAGTACTTTGGAGTCATTTGTTTTGCGCTAATTTAGGCCATATGTATAGACAAATGTATGTTTTGCGTGATTTCTATGTAAATTTCGGCAGCATGACGGCGTAAACCGTCATCTACCAAACCTGTCCAAAGCTAACCTGCAGGTACAAGTAACACAACTCAACAGCAAAGGCACTCAGGCCATCATATATACAACCAAAAAATGTACAACAAACTGGGGGCTCGAGCCCCAAGCAAAATCCAAAATGTCCAAAAATATAGGTCCTAAAATGTACAAATGTGCAAGATACAAACAACAAAACGAGGCTACTGCCAGTCGCCCTCTAACTCCGCAACTCTCGCCTCGAGAGAGGCAACCTCGGCGTCACGAACTTCGAGCTCCCTCAACAAGCGAGCCATCTCCTCCCGAGACTGGGCCAACTCTCGCTCCAGCTCACTCCTCCCCTGCAAGCAAAAAAATTGGCTCATGTCAATCATTTCAAGCAATTACAAGAAAAGTTGGAAAATCAAAATTAGGAAGAAAAGACATAAACGAAAGGTTCATACCTGACGACCTCAACCGCCGACAAGTGCCTCGATGGCAGTTGCTCTCAACCGGTTGGATAAATGTAATCAAACGTGTTCTTACACAAAAAACCATGCAAATTGGAGGCTCACCCTCCGAATCAGATGCTGGCAGTCGTCCAGGCCAGCATCCGTCACAGCTACGTCAAAGTCACGCAGCTCGGAGATCGTCGTCCTCCCGGTCGCGTCAGTGTACTCGAGGGTCTCGGGGTACTCTGAGGAGCTCGATGCCCGCCGCCTCGACCTCCTGCAAAGTCAAAAGATTCCCATTAATCGATGATCTTTCATCGTATTCTCAAAATCAGCAAAAACAAAGAAGGATAAAGTACTTACCACAACCGGCCAGTACGCTAACCTCCTGTAGAGGAACGCCGAGTAGTCCTTGCCAGGCTGAAGGAGGGCGTCATCACCAACGCCAGCCAAGTCAGCCTCCCTCTCAGCCTCAGAAGGCTCCCTGAACATCGTCCTAGGAGGATCGATGGGAACCGTTAAGACATCCCGAGAGCACTGACGAGCCAAGCGCTTGCCCAAGTACCACACAGGACCCATCGACGTCCTCAACAGCAGCCGGCTCGAGCTCCTAGGTCAGAGGACCTCTACCACAAAAGGAGGCGCGCCAGCGTACTCCGCCCAAGGCCTGGGCACCCACTGGGAAAAGATAAGCAAGGAATCATTCTTATGATCGGTTTAAAAAGTAATGAAGAAGAAAAACAAATATAAGTGAGATGCTCACGCTGTCCAGCTGAAGAGCGTTCACGTCCCGCTGGTAGACACCGTGAGAGGAGCGCTTGCTCCTCGTCCGACACATCACCCAATCCCTCACGACGGGATAGGCCTTCTCCAGCGGCTCCATCCTCTTGGGCGAGAGGCTCGGAAAGTAGAAGTACACTCACGCCTGTGAAGCAAGATAGTCAACAAACGATCTTTCGTAATTCAATAAGGAAAAGAAATGATTATTAGTCTAAATGAAGGTTCATACCTCCAACAGTAGTCCAGGGCCGACATCACCAGGAGAAGTCCCCTTCTCCATCAACTCCGGACGAACCATGGCCCTCATGAAGCGGATGAGGACCGCAAAACCAACAGTGACCCAGTCCCAATGTCCTAGGGAGCTCAGGTCAGAAAGGAAGGGAAGAAGCTTCGTCAACAGCCTCTCTCCCTTGTTTCGGAGGTAGATCGAAGACAAGAACCACCAGAGCCACAAGTGGACTCTCTGCTCAGCTGTACAGGGAGGAGGAGCCGTCTCTCTCCCGTCAATCACCACCAGCGCCAGAGTCTTCCCCGCAAAGTAGTCTCGGACATAAGAACTCGGCACCAAACCAGGCACTGTAACAGCCTTCGGCGACAAGTTCCAGCCGATCAACCTCCTAGCCTCGGCCGAGTCCACCCTCATGGCAGTCTCCGGCCACTCCACCTCCTCGGTCCCACACGGCAGACCAGAGAACATGCCGTAGTCCTCCAACGTGACTCCCACCTCACCAAAAGGCATGTGAAAAGTGGAAGTCGTGTCCCAGAATCGGTCCAAGAAAACGCGGACCAGGCTGAGGTTAGCCCGTAGCTTCCTCTTCGCGATATCCCTCCAAGCCTGCACCAAGGCGCCAAACGTTCCCCGCTCGATCATGGCCCGCTCCTCCGCCGACAGCCTCTCGTAGCACTCCATCGCCGTCGTATAGCCCGATAACGATATGATGTTCCCGACCTCCTATTGTGATTTGAAACAAAAGCTATCTTTAGTTTGAATGAAATTGGAAGAGATATGAGCGAATGAAACAAAAGAATATGAGTGATGAGTAATGAATTCAAGATTACCAAGCTCTTCACCGTCCTATAGGACAGGTGACCCTCCACAACCCATAGCAAGTGCCTGCTGTCCCAGGTCTCAGCCCACGCGGGTGCCCCCCCTCAACTGACGACCTCCTCGTCCCATGTTGGCCCGTCTCGAGGCCTCCTCCTCCTCAGCAACCTGCTCCTCGAGGATCTCGTCCTCAGCAACCTCCCCGGCTACCCTAGCCGCAGCAAAAGCCTTCTCGAGAGCAATTTACAGTTTAGCTATGAAACCGTCTCAATTTCACTCAAATGCTCAAAACTCAACGAAAATTCGAAACAAATACATGGTTATGATCCTTATACTACCAATTAGCCATTTACATGATCAATTTTACAAGGCAAGATCATTTGGGGGAAAAGCCCCAAATTTTCGACATTTTAGGGTTGGGAACCCTAATTTTGTCGATCCAATTCGTCCTTTATAGAAGATTAATGCAAGAATAATATACATACCTCGATTAGTCATGGCGGATGCAAGCTTTTAGATCAAATTTTGGCGGAAATGGTTAAGATTTGAGAGAGAAATTGATAATTTGTATTTCGAACAAATGGAATGAAACCCCCTGTTTATCGCGTTTTTACGCAGGAAAGACACACTAAGGAACAGACGCAGCAGGCGCTGCGCCTATTCCAAGAGACGCAGCTCTTGCTGCGCCTCGTCCTTAGCTTCCCTCCATACGAGTTTTCTAAAATTCGTTATGAGTTCGTTATTTGTGGGCCCATCTTTGGTGCGCCTCTTCCCCGATGCCATTTTATCGTTTTTGGTCCGTTTGACGATAATTCTTCATTCAGATCCGCATTTCTAAGCCAACTATAGACTATTATACATTATTTATCGCTCCCAAGACCTTGCTTGTCACAACGAGTAGGTATTCTTTGACAGGTGTTTCGACACGCCTTCATTATATTCCCCCAGCGAGAGTAAGCGGATCGACAGTCCCTCTCGAGACATGGAGATACATTCCTGATAAGGTTTCCCAACGCGAGAGTTCACGACATACAATCGTCCTTCTCAAGTCCCTCCGAAGTTTTTTTGAAGACGACCCAAGCAGATTTCTCCAAGCAGTTCCCGCCTGTGTCCTGCTACTCACATCATTTCTTGTTTTCCCGCGGAGTTCGATAAAGGTGTCGTTCTCCAGAAGTTCCCATACCAGTAGAGTTCCTACACTCAAGCCTTAGTTACCCTTTAATTTGAAATTGTATTCGGGCCTCCTTCCCGTTGATGCCTTCCTTTAGGGTCCCACACCCTAGCACAAATCCTTATATATCTTTTAGGTCTTACCCTTAGCTCCCACTCTTACCCTTAGCTCCTATGCACCTCCAGAAACGTCTCTCAAGAAGTTTCAGGTATGATCTCTTCTTATGGCTGGCGAGCTTCCTTACGTAGTCTAACGGACTTTAAACGACCCTCCCCGATAGTCGACAGACTCTAAAATGTTCCTGACGACATGTCCTTGGTTCAGACCCCTTGAACCGCCTCGCGTCGCCATAGTCGTCAGGTTGTAATCTTCGATTGACCTGATGGCTATACTTTGACTTTCGCCTTGTCCAAGCCTCAGTCAAAGTGGGGGCTCTGTAGATACCTCATTTCTGCACCTCCCGCAAACCACCCGGTGATGATTGGGCCGCATGTTTGGTACGCGGAACGATTTGTGACAGTTCATAAGTTTATCGTCAAGTGATTGCTCAAACACTGATGTCTACCTCTTAAATGTCATCTACGCGCCGATACGGTCGTTTTGACAGTAATTAGAGTACATTTGGAGTCCGGGCCTAAAACCGTCTTCATTTTCTGATAACCGCCAAATCCCGAGTCAGAATGTTCTGGAATGTTCCGGATATTTCTATTCCATATTTTATAAATCTTTCACAATCTTTTATTCTTTGGTAAACAATTTTCCGTAATATTCATACAAATTATTAAGGAAAATAAGATTATCCCGTCATTCCATAAACCAAACACGGAAATCTTTCTTTCGCAGGAGGAAACCACTTGGGAACAGACGCAGCAGGTGCTGCGCCTCTTCCAAGAGACGCACGATGATCTGCGCGCCTCTTCCCAGTCCTTTCTCGCGTATTTTTCGTATGTTTTTCATATCTTTTCGAGATTCACTTCCAAAGTCTCTCCGAAAACCCTATTCCTTCACGTGATTAGTATAAATAGGAGCCATCGCTCCTCATATTTCTCACACGAGTGTCCGCCCTTCTCTTCTCCCTTTGCATTCTAGACCACGTTCTTACTTTTTGGCGTCTACGTGCTTGAACATTCGACCATGTAAGCTCGGATCCTTCTGAGTACCAGCCTCGTTTGCATGACCGACCAATTTGACCAACTCCACAATCAATCAACTTAACTAATCTTAATCGTTTTCCTCTTACGAGGGCACTTTCGTTACATTCGAGTCGAGCATCACTAATCATAAACTTAGTTCATCTCATTTCGTCAAACATGTAAGTCTGAGGGTGTAAATCTCTCTTTTATTTATTGTTATTTACTTTTTGTATCATTAATGTAAGGTTTATGTCGAAAATACTTGTTAAAACCGATTTATAAAACCGTGCTTTAAAACCCTTTTTACGGATTACCAGAAGATAACCGTCGAGAAAGGACGCAGAAACTGCTGCGCCTCTTTGAAGGAGTGCAGTACCTGCTGCGCCTCTTCGTGAGGCTGTCGCAGTTCCTGCTTCCTTTCTTCTTCCTTCGTCCTCTGTAAATTCGTTTTCTTTCATTTGTTTTCGTTTGTTTTCCTCAATTCTTTGACGTAATAGCATAATAATTTCACATGTACACTATTTATCATTCATTAGCATGTAATTTAATCATTAAATTCGACTTAAATCCCTTATAATCAAATATTTGCGGGTTTTCGTCATTAAACTCAATCCGGGTTGTAGAAATTCGATTTGTTCATATTGAGTTTCTGGAATTCGACCTTTGATATATTTCCATCTGTCTATTGTCATATTCGTCATTAGTTCGTCATTAATTCATCATTTTTAACCTATTTAGTTCACCTATGTCACTAATCAATCTTTCATCCATGTAAATAATTCGTTCGTATTCGTCTCATCCATGTTTTATTGCTTTTATGACTCATTCCTATGTAATTAAATCCATTAAATCACTTCTATCCAAGTTAATATCGTAATCAATCCTTAAAATCATCAATTAACATTAACGATTTGCAGTTCCAGCTTCACAGCCAGAACTCACCCTTGGAACAGACGCAGCAACTGCTGCGCCTCTTCCAAAGGGCGCAGTCATGCTGCGCCTGTTCCAGGTTGATTTCTGTCTCTAAACTCCCTTTCTGCCTTGACCTAGTTTAATTAGTTTACGTATTAATATACTATTATTCGTATTATCGCCTAATTCCTGTTCGATAATTCGTTTATTTATTCTTTTTTCCAAATTATCCGTTTTAAAGGTATTTTCGACATAAATCATTTAATCCATTGTAATCATTGTAATTTTTATTATTGTATTATTGTATTTCTTTTATCGCATTGTTTGTATGTTTTCACATGTAATTGAATCTTAAACCCAACTTCGACCCAATTGTTTGTTAAATTACTTGTTTCACCGACTTAGTCTAATCTCACATGCTGGGATTAAAACTTGGATGTTGCATTGCATGCATATAATCGACAATATATCAAGTATAGACAATTTTCCCTAATCATTAGTAGAGGCCGCTATCGAGGCGGGCGGGATTAGGTGTTCGATCAAAAGAGCTTCCTAATACGTACCCTCACCCCTTACTCCAGATCTCTATGAACATCCGTGTTCATGGGCATCCACGAGAGTCATTCTAGACATAGAATGCTAAGGGTAACGAGTTCTTGGTGTTCATGTCATTACTTTGTGTCTTGACATGACACGAGGTATTCGAACGGTTCCAATTTCCCATAAAAATTGGTGGCGACCCCACAAATGCAAACGCTTGTTTCCCAAGTGCCCCCGTGGCCCCATGTCCACAGTAATTATGAATTACTAAGTCGATTTTGTACATGACGTATTTTTATTAATACGTTGATTTTTAATGTGTTAAAAATGCATAACAATTTTACATGACTTGTGACATGTGACAAATTGACAAAGATAAAATGGAATCCATTTTATCTTAAATGGACCGAAATAGAGGGTGTATTAGGCTAAATATTGTGTTGATTAATTTTAAGTGGAAAGCATAATCATTTACCTAATTGCTAGCCATGCATACCTAGTTACTCTTGTGAAGAGCACCTTGATCATGCATTGGCCCCTTTACCCTCCCCCTACCCGGTTTTCCTAGTGAAAAGGCCAAAGGGTTTTTCTCTTAATTTACCTAATATACACTACATGAAAAACTAGTGATTCATTCATTTCTTGCACATCTAAAAATATAGAGTTTTAGAGAGAATATTACTTCCTTCTTCTCCCTTCTCTTAACCGAAAAATAAGAGACCAAATTCAATATTTTGGGTCAATTTTATTTTTTATTTAGATAATATTGTTCTAGTATTAATAATATTAATCTTTTAAGGGGTTACTTTGGGTATTCATCTTTGAGAGAGATTCTACCCTTGAATCTTTGTTCATCCATATTAGGAGAGCTCAAGAATAAGTAAGAAAGGAGATCTTACTTGTGCCCTTTGATCCGAAATTTCATTGTAAGGAAAATGATTTCTTCTCTATATTTACTTATGTTTGCATGCATAAGATCCATATTAATTTTATGACTAAATTAATTAAAACATATATGAATATGTTGAGTATAATGAGATATAGATTTCTAACAAGCGGTATCATGAGCCTTAGGTTGTTTGCATGCAAATCGGTTATAGTTTTTCCGAGTTATACGATTAACAAATAAAACTTATAAATTTGTGTTTATTATGATATATCATGAAATCAATTATGCATGTTAAAGTTTCTGGTCCTAAAATGTATTTAGGATTTTTTGGATAATTTATAGATTTTTATTGTTCATTCTATATAATAATGGCATTAAAAATGTGATTTTATGATAAAAATGTCATTTTTGGACTAAAATTAGCTAAACTTTAATTTTTCCCAGTGGTGTTTGGATATGTTTTCACATATATTATATTTTGATGACCTGTAATTTTTCATAATTTTATGAGTTCTTATGCTCGAAATATGGATTTTTCAAGATAAAATCGAATTTAAATGAAAAATAGGTTAATATGAGTTATATTTCGAATATGGTCATAGAAATTTAGTATGTTGTCACATGCAATTTTACAAGATGTTTGTAAAATAATTGGCTATAATGAATTCTTTATGCATGATTTATGAATTTTTGATGAAAAATCACACAAATAGTGACTTTAATTAGTAAAAATTGCTAAAACATACTTCATGACTAAAAAAAAATGTCACATGTTGCATTTTACCACCTATTTTAGATCTAAAACTGAAAAGTAAATTAAAATAATTTTTCTCATATTTTTATGATAATATTTGATAAATCCGATAAACCGCAAAATTGTTTTTCCTCGATAATTTTTCAAAATTTTAACCTAAGTTTGTTGAAAATTATGAGTGTCATGGTATTTTTCCAGAATGTTCATGAGTTTAAATTTCAAAATTTGAATTTATTTGAAATTTTTATGATTTATTTGAAGTTATGGCTTTATATTGTAATTTTGAGTCCTTTTATGAACAATATTAAGAAATATAAGTTAATTATTGTCAATATGTTAGTGGAGACTAATTTTGAGTCCTAAGATAGTTAGGGTAATTAACTAGTACATAAATATGATTTTATGTAATTATTGTGATTTTAAAAGATTGAATTACGCAAATCCGTAAAAACCGATTAATATACGATATTGGCTCCTTAAAGGCGATTTAGCATAAAACTGGGCATGTTCATACATATTATAATGCTGCATTTTATTTATTATTGTCATAATTTTATTTTATGTAATTTTATTTTATGTAATTTTACTTAGTATGACCTTAGTTTTTAATTAGTATTACCCGAAATGTATAGGAATATCGATTCGGTTGTAATTTATTGTGATCTCGTATCACCGTTTTGTATTTTAATAGATTTATTTTATTTTAATTACAAATGTATAATAGGAAATTATGTAATATGTTATGTAATTTATTTATTCCGGAGTTCCTTGAAGACGGTGCCACACGAGAAGGCGATCCATTAAAGACGGTGTTACCTCAAGATGCGTGCCAAAACCGAAGTTCAAGGGACCAAGGGAGTTGGTTTCCAAATTTGTAATAGTTTATTAGATTTACTATTTTTAGGAAGGCCATACTAGGATTTTATTTATGCTTTGCATTTTATTTATATGTTGCATGCATCGCTAAATCGCCATAACTAAAACATGCATTATCATTTTTAATCGAGTTTATCGACCGTGTCAATTACAATTATTGTAGTTCACCGCTTTAGTTCACTTAAAACGTGATAGATGATAAATTGACACGACCTCTCACTAAAAATAAACAATTGAGACATAGCCTTACCAAAAAGTAGAAACCATGAAAACCTATTTCGCGAGGGAGTGCACTCGGCCACCCCGGGGTACAAACCTTGTTACGTAGGGGAAGTGGGTGATAAATGTCTATCCACCGAATTCATGTTGATGAGGGTTTCATCGGCTACCTTGTGCCCAAGTTAATGTGAATTTGGATCATGGACACATTTATTTGAAATTTGGATTGACCTCAACGGAAGTATTCGTGACCATAGTCGCATGTGTTCCGGGCGATAGATAAACATTAGAGTAATTTTATCGACCGAGAGTTCTAAAAGTAGAATCGATTAAAAGGTTAATCCACCGAGTTATATTGATAAGGGTTTCATCGGCTACCCTGTGCCCAAGTTAATATGAATTTGGGTCTTGGAATCATTTATCAAGTTGGGTAGAGGTCACTAGATAAATGCAATAAAACTTGTTTAAATTAATTTTTTACGAGTGTTATTATTATTTTTTGAAAACGACATATGTTTTATTCCTTCTATTTTCGTTTTGTAGACCACTTTTGTTTGTCATAACAAATGGCCGCTCCAAACACCAACGCCACGCCTCTTACTAATACTTCATGGCTCCGATACTTCATGGATCGTTGTAAACTTGAAAAGAATGGGTCAAATTTCTCCGATTGGGATGCCCAACTCAAATTAGCCGCCCAAGGTGACGACAAGCTTCGTTACCTCACCGAGACCTCTCCACCCGAACCTAATGCTAGGTCGAGTGCCGCCACTAGGGAAGCATATGAGGCTTATCACAAGGAGTCCGCCGCAATGAAAAATGTGTTGATTTTTGCGATGGAGGCGGAACTCCAAAGGAGAGCCTTTAAAATGAGCACCGCTAATGAAATCTATTCCAAGCTTGTGACAATGTTTTCACAAACTCCGAGGATCGTCCTATATGAGGCGGCCGCGGCATTCTTTGATCTCGACTTTAAGGAGGGCCAAAAGGTTAGCCCTCACGTGCTCAAATTGATGGAGCTAGTCGAGACTTTGAAGATTCAAAAAGTTGAAATCCCTAAAGAGCTTATTGTAGATAGGATTCTACACTCCTTATCCAAAGTCAAAGCGTATGTTCAATTTCGGGTGAATTTTAACATGCAAGACAAGGACGTGTCTATTGAAGAGTTGCACAAGTTACTTGTGCAAGCCGAAAGAGACATGGGGTTAAATGTTAACCCACCTAAGGATGTGCTTAACATAAGCACCAAAAGCAAGGAGAAGTTCAAAAATAATGGGAAGAAGGGTAAGAAGCAAGCTCCCACATTCACCAAGGCTAAGACTTTTGAAGCTAGCACTTCCAAGACCAAGAAGGGTCCTCTTGACAAATGCCATTATTTTAATGGTGTTGGACATTGGAAGAGGAATTGTTCCAAGTATCTTGGTGACATTAAAGCTGGAAAGATCACTCTAGTAGGTAAATGACTGTCCTTTCTTTTATGTTTCTAATTCAACTATAGTATTGTGATACAAAGTTGTGATAATGTATCTCCTTTTTATTGTAAATAGGGCCCCCACCAAGCAAGGACAAGGAAAAAGAAAAGCAAGCTTGAGAAATCATGAAGGAGCTAGGAGTAGCTACCGATAAAGCTTGGCTTTTATTATTGTCTTTATTTTAATGTTATGGATTTTAGAACTATTTTGATTTCCGTGTTCGACATGGAAATGATTGATCCTTTTTAAACAATTGTTGTATTTTGGATTATGGTGGCTTGGTTTGCAACCCAAGTCACCCCTTTTATCGTATTTTCTTTGTTCTCAACATTCGTCTTTATATGCTTGCACATAGAAACATATGATCATCCACTTAAAATGATCTAATAGACAACTATAATGATGGGATTCATTATATGTCCACAAGCTTAAGGCTTGTGTATGATCAATTATAAAGTGATGTTGAGTTGATGAACTCTCTTAAAGGAATGTCAATCACAAAGTACACTTATCAAATCTAAAACAATTAGTCAACCTATGAGATAGTCCTCCTTATACTTCAAAAATCATTATTTGTGTCTCATAAGCTATCTTTGAATCTCTAGTGTATTTATTCTAAAGATAGAGTGGGAGAAAAATGAAGACACAAAGAACACAAAGCAAATTTGTATACTTGAGTAAATGAGATCTACGCAAGAAAGATGATTTGTATACCTATATAGATAGTGTACACGAATAGATGACATCTATGGTCTCGAATAGATGAAATCTACATGACAAAAGAAACCAAGTGAAGTAATCAAAAGAATATGTTCTCAAGATAACTACACGAGGAAACCAAAAGAAAGTTTTGGAAGAAGAATGACTAAAGTAAAGTCTTAACAAGAGATTTGGCTAGTTTATGAACGACTTTTGACCAATAGTTTCAATATTGATATTTACTTAAGAGCCTAAATGAAACAAAGTTGTATCCTCGAAAATAAATGAGATTTATGACTAAAAGTTGCAAAGAATGATATGCCGATATCCACAAGAGCTAAGTTAAGTGTTAACCACGCTAGTGTCATTACTTAACCTCATTATGAAAATGAAATAGTTAAACCTCCTTCCGAAAAAGGGTATTTTGAGAAGGACGTATATTAAATGAAATTCACATTTAAATAATGACATTGCTATGCATCATCATAAAATGAATGAGTTAGAGATTAAAAATCTCTTTCCATAAGTTTAAGATTGAAACCTTTTCTAAATAGGTTTTTGAAAAGATATGTTGGGAACATTTGGTTTTATCTTAATAACTTGGCAAAGCAAAATATATTTCAATTCTTGAAATGTTTTGATTGAGTAGTCAATTGCGAAACATGTGGAATTAAGTGGGAGCTTGAAATTATCATGTGAAGACATGGAATTTAGTGGGAGCAATCATCTTGTAAAAATTTATAACTCATTACTCATTGAGAATGACGAGCTAATACTATCTTTCACAAAGAAGTATTTGAGTTTTCAATTCTGAATGAAAATGGACTATGATGAATCCAAACACATCATGAGATGTTGGATAGTATTGAGATATACACATCGAATCAACGATTGGGAGATTGTTGGAGTATGTGTCCTCAACAATAATGCGATCACATGTTTAAATCTCAAAATAAGAATACGTAAGGGATGATTCATTTATATAGTCAACTAATCAACATTAATCAGTAATGATTGGCTAACTAGAGTTTGACATTACTGTCGTTTGACGGTGGTGATCAGTTGATCCCTTAAGGTCACACCTATAGGACAATTCCCTTAATAGATAAGTTGATTAATTGTATGACGATACAAGTTAATCAATTCCTTAAAATTGAACAATTCATTTGTGAGTGAGAATATTGATATCTTATTGTAATTTGATTAAATAAGATTTATTTTAGTAATTAAAAGATTTTATTACTAAAATTCATTATTGTTTATGAAACAATTGAGATATGAATGAACAGTTAATTGTAATTACAAAATGTTGTGAATTATATTAACATGACCCATTTTATGCCATGTAATTGTGAATTACTAGACAATTTGTTATATGTAATTTAATTAATGTATATAATGATATTTATTGGATAAATATGCATTAAATTAATTAATAACATGTTACATACTACATGTGACATATTGTGTGACAAATGACAAATTGATAAAATAAAATGGAAGTCCATTTTACCTAGAGTGACCGAAAATTGGAGGGTGGAAGGAGTTAGTGGATGATTTGTTTTATATAATAAAATGGACATAATTATTCCTACTCTAACTAGCCTTACACCTACTATTCTTGTGAAGAACAAAAGCTAAAGTGACAAGGCCATGCATTGGCCTTCTACCACCCTACAAACCGGCTCTCCCCTTCATAATAGATAATTTTTTGGTTCTTTAATATTGATTCATCCAACTTATGCAAGATTCATTCATCTCTCTTAATATATCTCTCTAAAATAGTTTTATAAACTCTAAAAATTGTTCATCTAAAATTCTAATTTCAATATATAAGATTACTAGTGTAGTAATAAAGATATTATTAGAATCATTTAAGGTCACTAGTATATTGATCTAGTTAGTTAATATATTAGTTTTAAGGGAAATAGTCTTGGGTGCAATTGTTAAGGAGCATCTCTATATTTGGGATTTTGGAGGATCATCCATTACATTTAAGCTTAAGAACAAATAAGGAAGGTGTCCTTATTTGTGCCCTTATTTCAAACCAAAATACAATGTAAGAACCATTGTTTTCTCATTTTATTTCTTATTAAGTTATGCATGCACTAGATCCTTAGAACTCATATTAAAATGTTAATTAGTTCATCACTATAAAAGTCTAATAATAGGTATATGAACCTAACAATTGGTACCAGAGCATAGGGTGTTGCATGCATAATTGATTTAGTGTTTTTTCGAGTTATTAGTAACTTAATTAAAACAAAAAATTTGTTATTTATTAGATAAAGCCACGAAATATTAATGCATGTTGTATATTCTGGTCCTAAAATGTATTTAGGTCATTTTTATGATTTATGGTATTTTATTGCTCATTTTTATGATTTTTTGTAATTTTATTACATTTTTATGATTAAAATGGTATTTAAAATGCTAAAAATAGTTAAACATAGTCTCTGAGCTTGAAATTTTTATATGACCTCACATGCATATTTTAATTATTTTATGTAAAATTTCGAATAAATTTTATTTATGTTGCATGATTTATGATTTTTATGAGATAAAAATGGATTAAAATGAGGTAAAATGGTTAAAAATAGTTAATCTTCTAAATAGGCCATAAAATTTTAATATGTTGTCACATGAATATTTTACTCACTGTGTGTAAAGTTTAACATGAACTTGATTCATTTAGCATGATTTATGAATTTTTAGTATAAAAATGACATAAATAGTGACTATTTTGACATAAATGGCTAAAACAAATTACATGGTATGAGAAAATTATTTTAGGTTGCATTTATATCCCACTTATAAGATTTATTGTTTTAAAATTGATTAGATTAATTTTTGTATACTTTAGATGTTTTATTTGATAAAACCGATAAATCGCAACTACATTTTTCTCGAAATAAATTCGAAAATTTTAACCATAATTTTTGACATTATGAGTATCATGGATATATTTCTAGAATGTTCAAAAATTTAAAATTCAAATTTTGAAACTATTGTAATTTAATTTGGCTTTATTTCATAAATGTTACTCCCTCCCATTCATCCTTTTTTTCCCCTTTGAAGTGGGCACGGAGATTAAGGGTGGGGAGTATAATATTGATAAATATATGAGTGGGGTTTGGTAATTGGAGAGAGGTATGAATAATTATGATTAAATATTAATAAAGGAGATGGGTGGGGTTTGGTTATTGGAGAGAGATA
This sequence comes from Silene latifolia, assembly GCF_048544455.1. Classification (NCBI taxonomy): domain Eukaryota; kingdom Viridiplantae; phylum Streptophyta; class Magnoliopsida; order Caryophyllales; family Caryophyllaceae; genus Silene; species Silene latifolia. The sequence goes on along the minus strand of NC_133537.1, from coordinate 45,431,993 downwards.
GGAATAATTAGAATTAAATATTAATAAAGTATATAGTGGGGTTTGATGAGTGGAAAGAGGTAAGAGTATAATATTAATAAAAACTTTCTCAAAAAGGAAAGGGGAAGAAAACCTGAATAATCCGTTTTAGGAAATAGGGAAGAAAAGAGTGGATAGGAGGGAGTATTATTTTAGGGTCAAAATGAACATGAAATTATATCAAGTTGAATTATTGTCAAAAATTGAGTAATGACTAAATTTTGAGACCTAAGAATGTTAGGATAATTAACTTGAACTAAAATTAGTTTTTAGTATCAATTTACGATTTTAATAAGTTAAAAGTTGTGATTTTCCATAAAACCGGGTTATATGATCGATATAAGTTAAATAGGGCGATTTGGCACGTAATTTGGCATGATAGACATATATTATAATGCTGCATATTTCATTGTTGAATGTCATATTTTATTTATGTAATTTTGAATTATGTAATTTTATCTTAGTATGGCCTTAGTTTTAATCGATATTACCCGTAATGTAAGGGAATATTGATTCGGTTGTAATTTAATGTGATCTCGTATTATTTTTTTTACTTTTTCTAATAGTTTTTTCATATTACAAATGTATAATAGGAATAGCTATGTATTTTTATTATTATTTGTAATTCCGGAGTTCCTTCAAGACGGTGCCATTCGGAAAGGCGTTCCGACAAAGACGGTGTTCTTGAGAGGCGTGCCACTTGAAGATTCAAGGGACCAAAGGAGTTGGTTTCCGAATTTGTAATAGATTATTTGATTTTCTATTTTAGGAAGGCCATACTAGGAATTTATTATTTGTTTTGCATTTCTTTTAATATGTTGCATGCATTGCCAAATCGCCATAACAACACATGCATATCATATCGAGTCTTCAACCGTGTCAATTATAATTATCGATAATTTGACTTTTAGCTCACTTAAAATTGATAGATAATAAATTGACAAGACCTTTACGTTTAAAAGATTGAGACTTAGCCTTACCAAATAGTAGGAGCCCATGAATCTCAATTTCATAAGGGGTACAGTACGATTTTTCGGGGTGCTTCTATTGACGTTGGGTAAGTGGGGGTAATAAGTAGTTATTACACTTCGAAAGTTTGGTTGATCTCAGCGAAGGTATTTTGCGACCGTAGCCGCTAGGTTCAGGCTAAAGATGAACTTAACGTAAATTCATCGAACGAGAGTTCTAATTGTAGAATCGGTTAAGAGGGTTAACCCACCAAGTTATATTAGTAAAGGTGTAGAGGGCCCGTTGGCTCACATCCAAGTTAATATGAATTCTGGGTCTCGGAATCATTTATCATAGTTGGGTAAAGGTCACTATGAATATGCTAAGACTTGTTTTATAATATTTACAAGTTTTATTAAAACGATAAATGTTTATAATTCCTTTATTTTCTGTTTTGTAGTCAATTTGATTAGTTTGCAATGTCAACTCCAATTTCATCCGCATCAACTAGCGCAAACGCTCCACCACTCCCCAATGCTTCTTGGCTCCGATCCTTTATGAATCGATGTAAACTTGTAAAGAATGGTTCTAGCTTCGCCGATTGGGATGCGCAACTCAGTTTGGCCACAGAAGGTGATGACAAGCTTCGTTACCTTACCGAAGCCGCTCCCGCCACACCTACTACTAGGTCAACCTCCGCCGTAAGGGAAGCCTATGAGGCCTACCTAAAAGAGTCGTCCGCTATCAAGAACGTCTTGATTTTCTCTATGGAGCCCGATCTCCAAAGGAGTGCTATTAAGATGAGCACGGCCTATGAGATCTACACCAAGCTTGTGACCATGTTTTCGCAAGCTCCAAGGATTATCCAATATGAGGCGGCCTCCACATTTTTCGAAATCAACATCAAAGAGGGCCAAAAGGTTAGCCCTCATGTGCTCAAATTGATTGAGCTTGTTGAGACTCTTAAGATCCAAGGGGTTGACATTACCGAACAACTCGTGTAGACCGAGTTTTACATTCCTTGAACAAAGTCAAAGCATATGTGCAGTTTAGGGTAAACTACAATATGCAAAATATGAAGACTTCTCTCCATGAATTGCACAAATTGCTTGTGCAAGCCAAGAGAGATATGGGTCTTAATGTTAGTTCAACCAAGGATGTGCTCGCAATTAACAACAAGAGCAAAAGGAAATTTAAGAGGAGTGCTAGTAAGAACAAGAAACCCACTCCCTTCAAGGGAAAGGGAAAAGCAATTGAGAAAAGCTCTTCTAAAAGGGGTGCTACTTCCGAAGACAAATCCCATTATTGTAATGGCATAGGACATTGGAAGAGGAATTGCCCAAAGTATCTTGGAGATATCAAAGCTGGAAAGATTATTCCAGTGGGTAATAGATAAAATTCTCCTTATCATTTATGTTTTGATTTTCAATCTCAACTTTGGTATTTGGATACAAGTTGTGATTCTTACCCTTTTAACTTGTTTTTTTAAAGGGCATCCGAACAAAGACAAAGGCAAAGACAAGCAAGCCTAAGGAGGCTCTTTAAGGGAAGTTAGAGTAGCCGCCCATAGTAGAAGACCTATGGAAGCTTGGCCTTTATTTTAATAGTCTTCGTTTTATTGTTGTATTTTGAACTTATTGTTTTAGAACTTTTTTAATTTCCTAGTTGGACATGAAAATTAATTTATTTCCTTTTGTTTTCAAGGACAAGAAGTTGTATTTGAATTTTAGTGGCTTGGTTTGCAACCCAAGTCACTCGGTTTATGGAAATTTTTCGTTCTAAAACTTGTCATTATACACCTTTCATATCAAAACATAAATTATGTTACAATGATGGTGTGGACAATGGGGCCCACGGGGGCGCTTGGGAGAGAGAACAAGCGTTTGCATTTGTTGGAGTCGCCACCAATTTTTATGGGAAATTGGAACCGTTCGAATACCTCGTGTCATGTTAAGACACAAAGTAGAGTATTGTACACTAAGCAATCGTTACCCTTAGCATTCTATGTCTAGAATGACTCTCGTGGATGCCAATGAACACGGATGTTCACAGAGATCTGGAGTAAGGGGTGAGGGTACGTATTAGGAAGCTCTTTTGATCGAACACCTAATCCCGCCCGCCTCGATAGCGGCCTCTACTAATGATTAGGGACATCATCTATACTCGATATATCGTCGATTATATTCATGTAATGCAACATCCAAGTTTTAATCCTAGCCTGTGAAGATTAGACTAAGTCGGTGAACACGCAATTTAGCATACAATTTAGGTCAAAGTTGGGATTAAGGTTCAATTACATGTGAAGACATACAATGGATACAAAATACAATGATAAATATAATAAATAAAATTACAATAATGAAAGATTACAATAATTACATTGGGTTCATTGATCTATGTCGAAAACACCTTTAAAACGGATAATTTGAGAAAAAGAACAAAAGAAAGAATTAACGAACAGATCAGTGGGTGATAATACGATTAATAGTCAATTATACGTAAATTAATTAAACTAGGTCAAGCAACAATGGAGTTTAGAGACAGAACTCAACCTGGAACAGGCGCAGCAGAACTGCGCCCTTTGGAAAAGGCGCAGCAGTTGCTGCGTCTGTTCCAAGGGTGAGCTCTGGCCGTGAAGCCGGAACTACAAATCGTTAATGCAAACTGGTGATTTTAATGGATTGATTAATGATATTCTCGGATGGAAGTGATTAATAGGTTATTTACATATGATTGATGGGTCATAAAAGCGATAAAACATGGATGAGACGGAATAAAGACGGATTAATTACATGGATGAACGATTGATTAGTGACAAAGGTGAACTAATAAGCTAAACATGATGAATTAATGACAAATTAATGACAAAAACGACAAAAGACAGATGGAAATATATCAAAGGTCGAATTCCAGAAACCCGATATGAACAAATCGAATTCCTACAACCCGGATTGAATTTTATTGACGAAAACCCGCAAATAAGAGATTATAAGGGATTTAAGTCGGATTTAATGATGAATTATATGCTAATGATGATAAATAATATACATGTGAGGTTATTATGATCGTACCAAATAATCAAACTAAAACAAACAAAGTTAACGAATCACAGAGGACGAAGGAAGAAGAAAGGAAGCAGGAACTGCGGCAACCTTACGAAGAGGCGCAGCAGGAACTGCGCTCCTTCGAAGAGGCGCAGCAGTTGATGCGTCCTTTCTCGACGGTTTGTCTTCTGGAAATCCGTAAAAAGGGTTTTTGAAGCACGGTTTTAGAAATCGGTTTTAACAAGGTGTTTTCGACATAAATCTTACATTAATGATGATACAAAAAGGTAAATAACAATAAATAAAAGGGAGATTTACACCCTCAGACTTACATGTTTGACGAAACGAGAAGAACTAAGTTATCGATTAGTGATGCTCGACTCGAATGTAAACGAAAGTGCCCTCGTAAGAGGAAAACGATTAGATTAATTAAGTTGATTGATTGTGGAGTTGGTCAAATTGGTCGGTCATACAAACGAGGCTGGTACTCAGAAGGATCCGAGCTTACGTGGTCGAATGTTCAAGCACGTAGATGCCAAAAAGTAAGAACGAAGGTCTAGAATGCAAAGGGAGAAGAGAAGGGCGGACACTCGCGTGAGAAATATGAGGAGCGAAGGCTCCTATTTATACTAATCACGTGAATGAATAGGGTTTTCGGAGAGACTTTGGAAGTGAATCTCGGAAAGATATGAAAAAGATACGAGAAATACGCAGAAAAGGACCTGGGAAGAGGCGCAGCAGTCACTGCGTCTCTTGGAAGAGGCGCAGCACCTGCTGCGTCTGTTCCCAAGTGGTTTCCTTCTGCGGAAGAAAGATTTCCGTGTTTAAGTTATGGAAGGACGGAATAATTTGGTTTTCCTTAATATTTTGTACGAATATTACGGAAAATTGTTTACCAAAGAATAAAGATTATGAAATATTTATAAAATATGGAATAGAAATATCTGGAACATTCCAGAACATTCTGACTCGGGGTTTTACGGTTATCAGAAAATGAAGACGGTTTTAGGCCCGGACTCCAAATGTACTCTAATTACTGTCAAAACGACCGTATCGGCGCGTAGGTAACAACTAAGAGGTAGACATTAGTGTTTGAGAAATCACTTGACGATAAACTTACTAACTGTCACAAATCATTCTGCGTACCAAACATGCGGCCCAATCATCACCGGGTGGTTTGCGAGAGGTGCAGAAATGAGGTATCTACAGAGCCCCCACTTTGACTGAGGCTTGGACAAGGCGAAAGTCAAAGTATAGCCATCAGGTCAATCGATGATTACAACCTAACGACTATGGCGACGCGAGGCGGCTCAAGGGGTTTGAGCCAAGGACCTATTGTCGGGAACATTTTAGAGTCTGTCGACTATCGGGGAGGGTCGTTTAAAGTCCATTAGACTACGTAAGGAGGCTCGCCAGCCATAAGAAGAGATCATACCTGAGACTTCTGGACGAAACGAGACTGAAGACGCTTCGGCAAAACTCTTTGGTCTGAAGATAAATTGGTGTCTGAAGGCATGAAGGCTTATCCTGAAAAGGGGTATCTGAAGAATTATAAGGAAACGGTGATTTTGAGGAAAGACAGCAGGACACAGTCTGGAACTGCTGGGAGAAATCTGTTTGTGTTCAGCTTCAAACAAACTTCGGAAGAATTCGGGTCGATGTTGATCTCCATGTCTCGAGAGGAAGTGACTGTCGGTCGTGAACTCTCGTTGGGGAACATAATCGGGAACTTATCTCCATGTCTCGAGAGGGATAGTCTATCCTCTTACTCTCGCTGGGGAAATATGATGAAGGCGTGTCGAAACACCTGTGAAGGAATATCTTCTCGTTGTGACAAGCAAAGTCTTGGAAGTGGTAAATAACGTGTAATAGTCTGCTGTTGGTTTAGAAATACGGGTCTGAACGAAAGATAATCGCCAAATGGACCAAAAAAGATAAAAATGGCAATGAGGAAGAGGCGCACCAAAGATGGGCCCACAAATAACGAACTCATAACGAATTTTTGAAAACTCGTATGGAGGGAACACCAGGAAGAGGCGCAGCAAGAGCTGCGTCTCTTGGAATAGGCGCAGCACCTGCTGCGTCTGTTCCCAAGGGTGTCTTTTCTGCGTAAAAAACGCGATAAACAGAGGGTTTTAGTTCATTTGTTCGAAACACAATCCCTCAAATTCTCTCTCAAATCTTAACCATTTCCACCAAGATTCGATCCAAAAGCTTGCATTCATCATGACTAATCGAGGTATGTATATCATTCTTGCATTAAACATCCGCATTTGCTCAATTTGGATCGAAAAAATTAGGGTTTTTAACCCAATTAATTCGAAAATTTAGGGCTTTTCCACCAAATGGATTTGCCTTGTAAAATTGGTACTAGAAACGGATAATTGGTAATATAAGGAATATAACCATGTTTTTGTTTCGAATTTTCGTTGAGTTTTGAGCATTTGAGTGAAATTGAGACGGTTTCACAGCTAAACCGTAAATTGCTTCGAAAATAGCCTTAGGATTGCCCATTTGCGATGAAACTTGATATTTGGGATCCTTGGATGATGGGTAAACTTTCTACCATCTCAGAATTTTGGTTTGTGATGGCTTTTTCAGGACACTTTTCTAGGGCATAATCGCCGTTATAACGAAATGCTGCCGAAATTTCGACTCGAACCCATGACTAGGCTTCAACTTAGGCTTGACTTGACCCTAATTACCATATGAGTGATCGGGTTTGTGAGAATATGGCCAAAGATGGCGCGAAAAGAGCGATTTCGGGGCCTCTGAAGGCTCGAAAATCCCTTAATCCAGGCTTGTTGTCACGTGACGCGGCCTAAATTTGCGTTAATATTGCAGGTGATGAGGCTTCTACTTCTGGGAGGGCTCCCATGGAGATAGACTCTGCTGTTATCGAGGAGGCTTTGGAGCAGGCTTTCACCGCTGCGGTGATGGCTGCTGGGGACGAGGTCCACGAGGAGGAGGCTGTTGAGGAGGAGGTGGCCCCGAGGCGGGCCAACGTTGGGCGAGAAGGTCGTCAGCTGAGGGGAGCTCCCGCATGGGCTGAGACCTGGGAGAGTAGGCACCTGCTTTGGGCTGTAGAGGGTCACCTGTCCTACAGGACGGTGAAGAGCTTGGTAATCTTGAATTCATTACTCATCACTCATCTTCTTTTATTCATTTCATTTGCTCATATCTTTTCCAATTTTCATTCAAAACTAAAGATAGCTTTTTGTTTCAAATCACAATAGGAGGCCGGGAACATCAGGTCGTTCTCGGGTTACACGACGGCGATGGTGTGCTACGAGCGGTTGTCGGCAGAGGAGCGCGCCATGATCGAGCGTGGAGCGTTCGGTGCCTTGGTGCAGGCTTGGAGGGATATCGTGAAGAGGAAGCTGCGGGCTAACCTTAGCTTGGTCCGCGCTTTCTTGGACCGATTCTGGGACACGACTTCCACTTTTCACATGCCTTTCGGTGAGGTGAGAGTCACTCTGGAGGACTACGGCATGATTTCTGGTCTGCTGTGTGGGACCGAGGTTGTGGAGTGGTCGGAGACTGCCATGAGGGTGGACTCGGCCGAGGCTAGGAGGTTGATCGGCTGGAACTTGTCGCCGAAGGCTGTTACAGTGCCTGATTTGGTGCCTAGTTCCTATGTCCGAGACTACTTTGCGGGGAATACCCCGGCGTTGGTGACGATTGACGGGAGGGAGACGGCTCCTCCTCCCTGTACAGCTGAGCGGAGGGCCCGTTTGTGGCTTTGGTGGTTTCTGTCTTCGATCTACCTCGGAAACAAGGGAGAGAGGCTGTCGACGAAGCTTCTTCCTTTCCTTTCTGACTTGAGCTCCCTATGGCATTGGGACTGGGTCACTGCTGGTTTTGCGGTCCTCATCCGCTTCATGAGGGCCATGGTTCGTCCGGAGTTGATGGAGAAGGGGACTTCTCCTGGTGCCGTAGGACCTGGACTGCTGCTGGAGGTATGAACCTTCATTTAGACTAAAATCAATTCTTTTCTTTATCAACTTATGAAAGATTGTCATTGACTATCTTGTATCACAGGCGTGGGTGTACTCCTACTTTCCGAGCCTCTCGCCCAAGAGGACGGAGCCGCTGGAGAAGGCCTATCCCGTCATGAGGGATTGGGTGATGTGCAGGACAAGGAGCAAGCGTTCCTCTCACGGCGTTTACCGGCGGGACGTGAACCGCTCTTCAGCTGGACAGCGTGAGCATCTCACTTATATTCATTTGCTTCTATATTGCCTTTAATCGATCATAAAAATGATTCCTTGTTTGTCTTGTCTCAGTGGGTGCCCAGGCCTTGGGGGGAGTACGCTGGAGCGCCTCCTTTTGTGGCTGAGGTTGTAATACCCATGATATTTAAGAACGCTGTTGATCGATCTTGTTGACCTAACAGACCTTAGGGATGTATGGGTGAGGGATCAGGCTTGTAACATGAGTTTTATAGGATTGTTTGCTCGACCTAGCTGAGGCTACTCGGTCGAGTATCACCTATACTCGACCGAGTAGAGCCTACTCGGCCGAGTACTCCCGTACTCGACCGAGTATGGCTGCTGTCGACACGTTAATATAAACGCAAGTTCGCGAGATTCATTTCATTTCTCATTTTTCCTCGATAGTTTCTCTTTCTTTAACCCTAGCCTATCTCCCTCTCCTATCACCCCATATCTTCACTCTAATGTATTTAGCCTAAACCTCCACCACGGGAAGTTCGGGATTCGCTGGGGAAGGATGACGTGAGTGGTGGTCGTCTATGTCACCGCCGATGCTTAATGTTAGGTAAGTTTCTGCCTTGTGTTCTTTTGAGTGATTCTTTGAGTATAGTTGTGTAATAGGAGATGGTTATCATGGTTAGGATGCTTATTGAGTTGTTGGTTGGCTGTGTATGGAGGTCTTACATGCTTTGCGACGAGGTAGGGTTTCCCTACTCAATTTACTGTTAATCGATTTAAGATTTGTGATTGTATTGTAATTGTGGTTATCTGCTGATCATCGGAGTATGGGTGTTGTGGTGACGGTGGAGATTTGATTGTGTTGAGACGGTGGTGTTGTTGTGACAGATGTGATGCTGTGGTATGGTGTTGTGTGTATTGGTTGTGGTGGAGTCACTTGCGGGAGTGGCTTCAAACCCTAGTTCGCCCTTCGTGGAACCCGCCACGGAAGGGGATGTGCACATTAAGGGACAGGGATTGTTAGTCGCTCGTTGAAGAGCTGGACTAGGTGGGATGGGTCGGTCACCCATCGGCGGCGAGGATTACCTGTTGCGATGGGTAATCTGGCGGGGCTACACCCTTTGGGGTGTAGTCGGATTAATGTGCGGTCGTGAGACGGGGATAGACAATGATCACTGTTTACTTTGTTATCCTGTCTTACATTTGATTAGTCAAGATCTTGACCCGTGTTGTTTTGTGGTGTCTGCGGTGATCCATTCGGGGATGGTGAGCAGTTGGCTTAGAAGGTATTGTTGATTGTGGCTGCTAGGATTGGAGGGATCGAGTCATCGCGCTACCAGTTTAGAGATGTGGTGTCATGAGAGTTATAGTTGTACCTTCATTATAAAGACTTTGTATTGAGTTGTATTGTATAAGACATATTAATAATATAAGGTTGTTCTTTTATTGTCTAATTTGATCTACCTCCTCGGGAAACCGAGATGGTGACACCATCATACACTGGGATGGTCCTTGGTAAGGCGTTCTGGTGTGCGGGGGTGTTACAAAGTGGTATTAGAGCCGACGATTTTGGAACTTGAACCAATGAATCCAATGAATATAGGTGTCAATTAAAATGAACCTGGTGTATGTACGTTGGGAGCCCCAGCCGATGCTAGATTTTGGGTGAGTAGGCGCCCTCGTTTCAAAATCATGGCCCCATCGGACTTGAGCCAGACACGAGAAAAAGGGTAGCTAGTGAGAGTCGTTGATTACTTAGTGATGATTGTTGTGTGTATCTATGATTAGGGTGATATGTGTTATGTTGTATATGTGGAAAAGTTGGAGTGAGTGATGGAATTGTTGCGATGTGCGACCAGTGGTAAGTTAACCAATTTGTTTCACGATGAATGTGTTGTGTGTTGAATTGCTGCTTTGTAAATATGATTAAGGTGTATGTTTGGTGTTTAGCAGAATTAGAGATGATGTGAGATAAGAGCTAAACCTTGCAGGTACCGTAATTAATGCTGAGTATGCTATAAGGATAGGGTGTAACAGTTTCACGGCATAGTGAAGAATGAAGGTAGTAATGATGATAGTATTGGTAGTAGACGTACAAAAATATATGTTGATATGTGTTTGAGTGGTAGAACTAAGCTTTAATAGTGACGAGCCGGTTGGACGGAACTCCGAACGATATCATTTATTTTGCAGGGATAGTGAAAGTTTATGATTTCCTCTTCACTTTTGGGAACTCGACCGAGTAGATGACTGTACTCGACCGAGTAGACCATACTCGGCCGAGTATCAAGCTACGCAACCGAGTATCCGTTTGGTGAAAATAATAATCGCTTCTGTTCTTCAAAATTCGACCGAGTAAGAAGGGTACTCGACCGAGTATTCCTAAACACTCGACCGAGTAGTCGACACTCGACCGAGTATTCCCAATACTCGACCGAGTATTACTGTAGCAGGACTTATACGGGTTATACAAAAACCCTATTTTCGTTCCGTTCTTTCTTATTTCCGCCTCCCATCTTCCCATTCCTTCTCTCTAAAAACTCCATATCCGTCCTTCCTCAAGCTTTTGGGTAAAACTTTGGTGTTCTACTTGTTCTTGCTTGCCTCAAATCAGTTTAAGGTAAAATTTAAACTCAATTTTCTCATTTGTTTTCAAAGTTATGGTATTATATCATGCTATATCTCGAATTTCTTGGTAAAACAATTGAAATTTAGTCTTTAACTTATTGATTCTTGGATTCAACTGTATATAGATCTTGTGTATGCTTTGATTGATTAATTTCATGGTTTAAAATTCAATTTCTGAATTCTAGGGTTACCAAAAACGAAACTCTCTTTGTTGTTGATGATTATTCCTTAATTTGAAACAATTTAAAGCTTACAACCATATAAGTTGTAAGGTAATTGGTGATTTTCTGATAATTTGTCTTAAAAAGATCGTTCAAAAATCGTTATACAATTGAAAACAGTCCGTCTTTTGCACTGAGAATTTTTGTGTCAATCCCCTGTTAAAAATTGTTTTCTTGCAGTATGGTGAAAACCAGAGGCTTACCCAACAAAAGAACTCGTGCTAATGTCCAGCTTGAGACTGGTCAGTCAAGCAGTAGACCCGTAGTTCCGCCGGTGGAGGCACATCCATCGGTAATATTCTCTGATTTCAATCATCGTAAGGCTTTTGTGGCTCTTATGCGTCGTCCTTTTTGCCCCACCCGTTGTGTTAATCCTGGTATCCTTGAGACTTTAGGGATCAAAGAGGACATATTTCATATCTTTCAGATTTTGGGTATGGAGGGGTTGTATCATTTGAGAAAGAAATCCTACCCCCACTTGACCTTGAAATTTTTGAGCTCTTTTTTCTATGATAAGAAGGGAAAGACTGTGTCTTTTCGTCTCATGAATGAAGATCATGAGCTTACCCTAGATGAGTTTGCAGATCACTTGGGTCTTGAGGCCGAGGGGGAGGGGTACCTTAGTGATGTGTCCAAGAACAGTGGTGCACCTCTTTACCTTCCATATTTGATGGCAGACCTGCCCCTAGTGCCAGTGCCATGCTGATTAATGATGTGCAGCACGTTTCCCTTCGTATGTTCCTGAGGATGTTGACCTGTTTGTTGTACTCGAGAGATGACGTGAGCAAGCTCAATTCTCACGAAGTCATGCTCCTTATGTCCTACCTTAACCTACACCGTCAGAAACCGTTCTACTACAGTGCTCCTGGTGTTGTGTGCTCTAGTCTTGAGCGCATGGCACAGATACCCGACACATAGCTTGCGGGGCCATAATGACCCGCCTAGCTCAGCGCCTGACAGATTTTGAGGCCCCACCGCCTGAGGGGAGTGAGTATGTAGAGATTGTGCCTACCATGGACGCTCACTACTGGCGTCAGAAAAGATGGTTGAGGAAGATGGATGATGGGTCTTATGCCTGGAGGGTGAGGGGAACTATGTGGATGGTACTTCCGGACCCAGCCCATCTCCCTGTTGTTGATCATTTGGCTGAGTGGGAGACTTGTGCCATTCCGAGACCTCGAGCCCCGTCCCCCCACCGATTGACCCACGGATTCTCTTGGACCTACCTGAGCCTGTCACCGTGCCTGAAGGACAGCAGCAGGCACCTCCCCCACCTCGGGAGCGCCGTGGAGTGAGACAGTCTAGGGCAGACCCGGTTGTACCTGAGCCCTCTTACTCTGCCCTTGACTCCTATCCATACCACCCTTACCAGTATTCGCCCTGCCCCACAGTGCATGATCCCAGGATGCAGCCGCATGACCTGGCTGAGCGGATCTCCTCTACTTTGGTGCTCCGCAACCTGCACGAGATAACCCTTAACCAGGGCATAGGGACACAGCTAGCACAGCCTGTCTGGTGGAGGGGACCGGGAGTGGATACGGGAGTATTCCACAGCTATGGAGTTGACCCGAGTTACTGGAGACCTCCAGAGGAGACTGAGTTTGGCTACCTTGCGGGACCGTGGGGAGCCAACTCTGGCAGTCAGCTAGGAGGGGATTACTCAGCAGCAGCAGGCTTTCCAGGAGCGGGGAGTTCAGGTGAAGGTACCTCCGGCGCAGGTGGTGATGATGACATGGAGGAGGGTCCTCGTTATTGATCTTGTGTTGTTAGGTTGTTTGGTTTGATTCCTTTGATGTTGGATTTATTTCGTTTGTGTTGGATTTGGTATTTCTGTTTTGCATGTTTCTTTCGGAATTCATTATCTTCTGTTGGATGACTGTACTCGGCCATAAGGCCGTTAATTATTTTATTTATCGTGTGGAGACGAGTTTGATTTCGTTATGTTAGAGACTAGTTGTGTTTGATATTGCTGGGAAGAGTTTGATGTAGGTTGACTGTGAATGCTCTAGGTGATGTCGTCAAAACGCTCTCTGGCTGTCATAACTCGACCGAGCATAGGTAATACTTGACCGAGTAGAGCTTACTCGGCCGAGTATACAAATATACTCGACCGAGTAAAGCTTACTCGGCCGAGTAGCGTTTCATACTCGGCCGATTATTGCTGACACAGGGACCCTGATGTATAATAGCGATGTGAATTGAATGAGTTATGTGAATAATTGTATGAGGAGTTGGTTAGTCCTTATTTTGCCAGTTTATACAATAAGATTGATTATGATTATGTCGCAGGTACATGATTGTTAAGGTAACCTACTAATTTATGAATGTTTCGTTATATAACATTGGTTGGTATCCAGGAATTTAGTTGTCCAGGGGAGGAATACCCGAGTCTTTAAATAATGTAGAAAGATAATACAATACCATACAGTGCTGTAACTGTTACCAGTCTTATGCGTGGATGTGTTTGGTGACGGTTATAATCGCCCCAGCTGGTCACGAATTAAGCTGCTATCTTGTGTTAACCCCACAATTCTTATTTCTATGTACTACTTAGTTGCTGAAATATTCTGTCTGTACAAGTTGCAAGCGTATAATGTCATAGAGTAAGTTGTGCTACAAGAGTTTATGAGTAATGTCATGTGTGTATTAGCTGTGGGCACGGGAAGTGGCTAGTGGTGAACTTCGGGGACGATGTTCCTTTAAGAGGGGAAGAGTAATGTCGCAGAAATAAGTATTTATTTATGCCTGAAATACGTATTTAATTATACCTATGATATTTGGAATCACATGTATGTTAGGCATGTTAGCATTCGGAGTCTCATTTATGTTTCCTTGAAGTTGTATCCATGTTGTACTCAAGTAGTATGAAGATTATACTTTGCACGGGTGTCTTAATTATACTTTACACGGGTGTCTTAATTCAATTTATGTGATACTTGGTATAGGCGTATGGAATGTGGTGGTTGAGTACTGTTTTTGAGTAATGTTTTGCAATTGTGTATGGTTGCTAGTCGTTGTATCGCTTTTAAGAAGAGAGTGCATATGAATTCATTAATTTCTGCAAGTATATGTGAAAGTTGGTGATTAGTATTGTTTGGAAGAGTAGCTATGATGGGTGATTGTTGTTTGAGTAATGTGGTATGACGGTAATGTCAGGATGGTTGGAGTTTGTGCACCTTTGTGTAGGTGGTTAGTGTCACAGTGTGTAACCCTGAGGGGAGTGGCGTGCGGGCTGAAATTCGGGGACGAAGTTCTTTTTAAGGGGGGAAGACTGTAATACCCAGGATATTTAAGAACGCTGTTGATCGATCTTGTTGACGTAACAGACCTTAGGGATGTATGGGTGAGGGATCAGGCTTGTAACATGAGTTTTATAGGATTGTTTGCTCGACCTAGCTAAGGCTACTCGGTCGAGTATCACCTATACTCGACCGAGTAGAGCCTACTCGGCCGAGTACTCCCGTACTCGACCGAGTATGGCTGCTGTCGACACGTTAATATAAACGCAAGTTCGCGAGATTCATTTCATTTCTCATTTTTCCTCGACAATTTCTCTTTCTTTAACCCTAGCCTATCTCCCTCTCCTATCACCCCATATCTTCACTCTAATGTATTTAGCCTAAACCTCCACCATGGGAAGGTTGGGATTCGCTGGGGAAGGATGACGTGAGTGGTGGTCGTCTATGTCACCGCCGATGCGTAATGTTAGGTAAGTTTCTGCCTTGTGTTCTTTTGAGTGATTCTTTGAGTATAGTTGTGTAATAGGAGATGGTTATCATGGTTAGGATGCTTATTGGAGTCGTGCGTGGCTGTGTATGGAGGTCTTACATGCTTTGCAACGAGGTAGGGTTTCCCTACTCAGTTTACTGTTAATTGATTTAAGATTTGTGATTGTATTGTAATTGTGGTTATCTGCTGATCATCGGAGTATGGGTGTTGTGGTGACGGTGGAGATTTGATTGTGTTGAGACGGTGGTGTTGTTGTGACAGCTGTGATGCTGTGGTATGGTGTTGTGTGTATTGGTTGTGGTGGAGTCACTTGCGGGTGTGGCTTCACACCCTAGTTCGCCCTTCGTGGAATCCGCCACGGAAGGGGATGTGCACATTAAGGGACAAGGATTGGTAGTCGCTCGTTGAAGAGCTGGACTAGGTGGGATGGGCTGCGGTCACCCACTGGCGGCGAAGATTACCTGTTGCGATGGGTAATCTGGCAGGGCTACACCCTTTGGGGTGTAGTCGGATTCTGTGCGAGGTCGTGAGACGGGGATAGAGAATGATCAACTGTTTACTTTGTTATCCTGTCTTACATTTGATTAGTCAGTACTGACCCTGTGTTGTTTTGTGGTGTCTGCGGTGATCCATTCGGGGATGGTGAGCAGTTGGCTTAGCAGGTATTGTTGATTGTGGCTGCTAGGATTGGAGGGATCGAGTCATCGCGCTACCAGTTTAGAGATGTGGTGTCATGAGAGTTATAGTTGTACCTTCATCATAAAGACTTTGTATTGAGTTGTATTGTATAAGACATATTAATAATATAAGGTTGTTCTTTTATTGTCTAATTTGATCTACCTCCTCGGGAAACCGAGATGGTGACACCATCATACACTGGGATGGTCCTTGGTAAGGCGTTCTGGTGTGCGGGGGTGTTACAGAGGTCCTTCGACCTACGAGCTCGAGCCGGCTGCTGTTGAGGACGTCGATGGGTTCTGTGTGGTACTTGGGCGAGCGCTTGGCTCGTCAGTGCTCTCGGGACGTGTTGACGGTTCCCATCGATCCTCCTAAGACGATGTTCATGGAGCCTTCTGAGGCTGAGAGGGAGGCTGACTTGGCTGGTGTTGGTGGCGACGCCCTCCTTCTTGCTGGCGAGGACTACTCGGCGTTCCTCTACGGGAGGTTGGCTTACTGGCCGGCTGTGGTGAGCATATTTTCTCTCCTTTATTCTTGATTTTGAAACTATGATGAAAGATCATCGATTAACGAGAATCATTTGACTTTGCAAGAGGTTGAGGCGGCGGGCATCGAGCATCCAGAGTACCCCGAGACCCTCGAGTACACTGACGCGACCGGGAGGACGACGATCTCCGAGCTGCATGACTTTGACGTGGCTGTGACGGATGCTGGCCTGGACGATTAGCAGCATCTGGTTCGGAGGGTGAGCCTCTAATTTGCATAATTTTTGTGTAAGAACACATTTGGTTGAACTTATTCAAATATTGAGAACTTTCTTTTTGAAAATGCAGGTTGCGCCGTCTCGGTTCGTGGCGTTATGGAGGGTGGCCAACCGGCTGCGAGCTACTGCCGTCGAGGCACTTGTCGGTGGTCGAGGTCGTCAGGTACGAACCTTGTGTCCATTTAATTTTTGAATCTTGATTTTCCGACTTCTCTTGTAATTGCTTGAAATGATTAACATGAGCCAATTTTGTTGTTTACAGGGGGACCGTGAGCTGGAGCGGGAGTTGGCTCAGTCTCGGGAGGAGACAGCTCGCTTTTTGAGGGAGCTCGAGGTTCGCGACGCCGAGGTTGTTGCTCTCGCCGCAAGAGTTGTGGAGCTAGAGGGCGACCGGCAGTAGTTTTGTTTTTTGTTGTTTGTATCTTGCACATTTGTACATTTTGGACCTTCATTTTGGACATTTTGGACTTTGTTTGGAGCTCGAGCCCCCAGTTTGCTGTACGTTTCCCTTTTTTGTTGTATATATGACGGCCTGAGTGCCTTTGCCGCTGGGTTGTGTTGCTTGTATCTGAAGGTTAGCTTTGAATAGGTTTGGTAGATGACGGTTTATGCCGTCATGCTGCTGAAATTTACATAGAAATCACGCAAAACATACATTTGTATATACATATGGCCTAAATTAGCGCAAAACGAATGACTCAAAAGAATGCAAAAAATGCAAGAGAAAATGCGAATATGCAAAAAATTTGCCGGAAATGACCGGATGGTAGGGAGGGTTACCCCTAAAAAAAAGAAGAAAATAGAAACCTATAAGTTAGAAATGAAATGAGAAAAAAAAAGAAATATATAGAAATAAATATATGAATTTTGAAAATGAATTAAATTACAAATGAAAATTATTTCCTAAAATAAAAATATACAAGTGTGGCAAAATGACGAAAATGTCGATATCGTCTCGAAATGCGTGCCCGCGGAATTAGGAAACATGAAATATGGCAACTTCCAAGTATTTACCAAAATAATAACCCGTAGGAATAGAAAATTATTTGTCAAGGAATTTAGGAAAGATCCAACAAGGAAAATCACAGAAACCTAGCTGAGGAAGAGGCGCAGCAGGAGCTGCGTCCGTTTGAAGAGGCGCAGCAGGTGTTGCGCCTGTTCCCAGGTGTGTCTGCTCTGGCAGATATTAGGAAACAGAATTTAGTATAAATAGAGACGTCGATAGAGCTTTTATTCACACAATTCTTCCGTCTCTTCTTCGTCTTATTACATAAAATTCTTAATATAATCACTCATCATGAATACTTTGGAGATTCGTCTAAAAGAGTGGACTAATGAGTTTTCCAACATGGAGAAATACGACATGGACGCCTATAACCTTGGATCGTTGTTGAGTTTGAAGCTCATCAAGGTTGTCAAACCGTTCTTGGATGCTTGTCTTGATTATTGGGACCCGAATTACCATGTTTTTGCTTTCCCCGGAGGCGACATTTGCCCATTTCCTGAAGAAATTGCTGCGATCGGTGGGTGGGATCCGGAACACTTGCTCGCCATTCCGTCTACTTCGCAAGGGTATAAGAGCAAATTCAGAGACTTGCTTGGATTGACTAGAATTGAGGTGGACCGTTTAGTGACCTCAAAGGGAGTGCGAATGTTGGACTTCATTGACCGTTTCATCAATAGGGCCGACCCCACCGTTTCTTGTTTTGCTAGACGAAGGGCATTTGGATTTTGCTTGTTGCATGTGTATGTCTTCCAAGGGCATGTTGATGAAGACTTGAGAGGTGATCCCCGTCTTTTGGGCCTAGTTGAGCAAATGGAGCTGCGCAGGAGCCCAGCTTGTTTATGCTTAAGAGAGATCCTGTTGGGCTTGGATAATAGGAAAGCCAACCGTGACCTACCGTACTTGGGAAGTCCCGTTATTCTGCAGGTAAAAGAACCTTTTCTCTCTTTTCTCTCTTTTTCCTTTTTTTTTTTCGTTCGTTTTTTTTCTTTTCTTTTCTTTTCGTTTTTTTTTTTCGTTTTTGTTTTGATGTCTAATACCTGCTTTTGGTAGGTTTGGCTTATGGAGCGTCTCCGATTGATCGAGCCCCCAGTTCATGTTCCTTCTTATCATGCTCGTTCGATTGCAATGAGGACTAGGCTGTACATGGTGGACTTCACTCGAGTCTGCAATTATTGGGAGAACAAACTGAAGAGTGATGATGGCCCCTTGATTAGGTGGATTGTACCATGGTGGCACCTCAAATCTGTCACTAGAGCATCTTCTTTGGATCCTACTCGATCGGCGCGCATTCCTGGCTTGGAATTCATGGTGTGCATCTTCCCAGAAAGGTTGATGAGACAGGTTGGACTAAAGCAGACGATCCCGAAGCTTGATACCGTCCCGCAGACTGCCGTGGCGCTTACTACTGAGAGTCGAAGGGAGTGGGCCATTAAATGGGCCCAAAGAAACATGTGGTTCTTGAACTCTTCTGCTAATGCCTTATGGGTGTCGGATTCCTATCTGCGATGGAGGAAAGCTACAACTCCGGAAGAGCGCGAGAGATTGAGGAAGCGCGAGCCTATTGACTACAAGGTGCGCGAGGTGGAAAAAGAGAAAGAGAAGCATTTGACTGAGGGAGAGGAAGAAGTCGGGTTTCGAGTTGTTCATCCTTCGAAGAAACCGAAGACCTCTCCTGCCGTGGATAAAGTGATTGACAAGAATGGGAAGTCTAGGCCTCGAGAAAGACTGTGGGTGATTAGGTCCGACGTGGCGCAAGAGCGTCCGGCTCGAGGTCGTGACAAGAAGTATGACAGGATTGACAAGGGCAAAGAGAAGATGGAGGAGTAGCCCAAGTCTTTATTATTATTTATTATTATTATTATTGTTGTAATAAAAAGGTGGGGTTTTTAGAATCCTAGCCTATTATATTTTTTATTATTATGTAGCGTATTATTATTAGAAAATGAATGAAATAAAAAGGTTAATTGGTTATGAAACCGTTGTGATTTTCTATTTATTATTCTTGTCGAATTCCAAATGCAATGCAAATGTCCTTCTATTTACATTTAAAAAATAATGGGTTGTATCCTGTGAAGGATTCCCTACGTATTCATTAAAAATGAAATCAAACCCTTGCGCGTAGTTCGAGTAAATGTAAAAGAATAATTGTTCCAAGCAAGAGCTTGTAATGAAATTAGAAAATAAGCATGAGCTTTTTGCTTACTCTTAAGGTGCAATTTAGTTTATTTGATGATATGAGGATGACAAATTTGTCAAAATGCAAGAGCAGAGTGACATTGGCTTTTTTCAGCTTGGCCAGGGGCCGTTTATTTAGTGCCACAAGAGCGACACGTGAGGTTACGCGAGGCGCGTTTTTGTTCTTATTCTAGGCATAATACCGCTTTAGTTGGTCGAGGTTGGTCGGGTTGGAAATCTCATTCCCATCTAGGCCCGTGATTCTAACCGCACCCCCTGGAAGTATTGATTTGACTAGGAATGGCCCGGCCCAATTAGGTTTGAATTTTCCCCGTGGATCGACAGGTAAAAGAGCTCTAACCGACTTGAGCACTAGGTCTCCTTCCTTGATGTTTCTTGGCTTAACCCTTTTGTTGAAGGCTCGTTTGATACGTGCTTTATATGTTTGGACATTATGCAAGGCGCGTAGCCTACGTTCATCCAGGAGGATGAGTTCTTCATATCTATCCCTCTTCCAGTCGGCTTCCGGGATTTGACTTTCGAGTAAGATACGCAAGGATGGTATCTCTAGCTCGACTGGTTGTACAGCTTCCATTCCGTAAGTCAAATAGAAAGGAGTGGCCCGAGTGGGCGTCCTAACAGATGTACGATACCCCCACAAAGCAAAGGGTATCTTGCTTGGACAATCTCGATAGTTGTCAATCATTTTCTTGAGAATTGTGACAACGTTCTTGTTTGCTGCCTCTACCGTGCCATTAGTCTGTGGTCTATAGGGCGAAGAGTGGTGATGCCTAATTTTGTACTTGGCTAGCAATTGCTCAGTCTCAGCTTGGAAATGTGATCCATTAACACTAATGATATCATGTGGGCAACCGTATCGACAGATGATGTTGTTTTGTATGAACTTTGCCACGTTTTTAGCCGTGAAACTAGTGTAGGAAGCCGCTTCTACCCATTTGGTGAAATATTCAATTGCCACTAGGATGAAACAGTGCCCTCCTGTTCCGGCCGGGGTTATCTTCCCGATTATGTCAATTCTCCAGGCAGAAAATGGCCAAGGAGATGTCATCGTGTAGAGCAATGAAGGAGGGACATGTTGTACATTCCCGAAGATTTGGCAATTGTGGCAATGTCTTACGTATTTGATACACAATCGGATTCCATTGTGGTCCAATAATACCCCAAACGTGTGATTTTCTTTGCCATCATGGGCCCACTCATGTGAGGACTGCATTCTCCATCGTGAACTTCTTCCATCACTTTCCGCGCCTGTGAAAGATCAAGGCAACGTAGAATTACACCAAGAGGTGTTCGTTTGTACAACTCTCCTTGCATGAGAACGTATTGGGAAGCTAGCAGGCATATAACACGTTATCCCCTCTTGTCCATGTCTGGTGGATAGATGCCGTTGAGCTTGAAATTTAGGATTGCTTGGAACTAGGGTTCCTGTGCGATTTCCTCTTCATCGGTGATTTGGTGGACATAAGCTGGCTCTGACCGTCGTTCAATACATAAAGGCATTTCCACCATGTCATCTGGCATATTAATCAAAGATGCAAGTTTTGCAAGAGCATCCGCAAATTGATTTTCTTCCCGAGGTAGGTGTAGATATGTCACGTGATCGAAGGATTGGGCAACTTGGTCTATTCTGGCTTGGTAAGGTGCTAGGCTTTCGCTTCGGATTTTCCAAGATCCCGTAACTTGATTGATAATCAGGGATGAGTCCCCATGTACTCGGAGGTTTTTAATGCCTAAGCTCACTGCCGCTTGTAGTCCAATGAGACAAGCTTCGTATTCTGCAGCGTTATTTGTCACCTCGAAGTCGAGTTTGACAGAGATTGGTGTATGCTCACCTTCAGGAGAAATGAGCAACACTCATATTCCAAATCCTATTAAGTTTGATGCTCCATCAAAGTAAAGGTCCCAGGAGTCTACATCAGTTTGGAGTATATCCTTGTCTGGAAATGACCAAGTGTCTATTGTTTGTGCATCATTGATGGGATTTTCTGCAAAGAATTCGGCAACGGCGCGCCCTTTTATAACTTTCAGGGGCACGTACTTGAGATCGAACTCTGAGAGCATCAAAGTCCATCTTGCTAGACGTCCGTTAAGGACGGGTTTCTCGAAGAGGTATTTGACTGGATCCATTTTGGAGTATATTTTGACGGAGTAGCTAAGCATGTAATGGCGTAGCTTCTTTGTTGCCCACACAAGAGCGAGGCATGTCTTTTCGAGTTGTGGGTATTTGCACTCGTACTCCAAGAACTTCTTACTAAGGTAGTAGATAGCCCTTTCCTCCTTTCCTACGGTTTGAGCTAGCATGGCACCCATGGCTGTTTCGATTACTGTGAGATATAAACCAAGAGGTTAATCTCGTTGAGGTGGCATGAGCACTGGTGGTTTAGCCAATATCTCCTTGATTCGATCAAATGCCTTTTGACAATCATCATCCCACATGGTGTGATTCATTTTCTTGAGCTTCTTGAAGATAGGCTCACAAATCATGGTGAGTTTCGATATGAATCGACTTATATATTGCACTTTTCCCAGGAATCCTCTGACTTCTTTTTCTGTTTGAGGTTGTGGCATTTCGATCAAGGCTTTGATCTTGGAAGGGTCTATCTCTATACCTCGTTGGCTAACGACGTATCCCAGGAGTTTGCCAGATGTTACTCCGAATGCGCACTTCTGATGATTGAGCCTCATGTTGTACTTTCGTAGCCTTGCGAAAAATTTGCGAAGGTTCGCAATATGCCCCTCTCTATCCTTGGACTTGACAATCATGTCATCTACGTATACCTCAACTTCTTTGTGCATCTTGTCATGTAAGAGCGTAGTTGCGGTGCGTTGATATGTAGCTCCGGCGCTGATTAACCCAAACGGCATTATCGTATAGCAATAGGTTCCCCATTGAGTGACAAAAGCGGTCTTATGCATGTCTTCTATGGCCATCTTGATTTGGTTATAACCCGCATACCCATCCATGAAGGATAGTAATGCGTGGTCTGCAGTATTGTCCACCAATATGTCAATATGTGGTAGAGGGAAGTCATCTTTAGGACTTGCTTTGTTTAAGTCCCTGAAATCAACACAAACACGGATTCTCCCATCCTTTTTGGGTAC
Source organism: Silene latifolia (assembly GCF_048544455.1). Lineage (NCBI taxonomy): Eukaryota > Viridiplantae > Streptophyta > Magnoliopsida > Caryophyllales > Caryophyllaceae > Silene > Silene latifolia. The sequence goes on along the minus strand of NC_133537.1, from coordinate 45,409,488 downwards.
GGGTACTATGTTGGCTACCCAGTCAGAATATTCGGAAACTTTGATGAACCCGGCTTTGAATTGCGTATCGACTTCTTCTTTAATCTTGAGAGCCCATTCCGTTCTCATTCGGCAAAGCTTCTGTTTTACAGGCTTGAAACCTGGCTTAATGGGAATTCTATGTTCGGCGATATCCATGTCGATCCCTGGCATGTCTTTGTAGGACCACACGAATACGTCTTTGAACTCGTGTAGGAGATCTATGAAGTTGGCCCTTTCAGTAGAGCTCAAGGTAGTCCCTATCCTAAGTTCTTGGGGTTCTAGTTCGGTTCCTACATTGATGGGTTCAGTATTCTCTATTACTGGTCCCCCTTCCCCTTCCTGTAGTATTTTTTTGGCTACGTAGGGACGTATTTCAATTGAGTCTGGGTCTTGGTCATCCTCAGTATCATCGTAAACAGAATTGCACTCAAGATAACACAAAGAGTAAGCAGAACCTGATTTATTCATATTAAAGTTTGAGAAAAGTTGAAACAAAGAAGCCATCCGATCCGTGTCGGTGGTGGTAAAGGGACAAATGGTTGGGACATTTCCCGAACTACTGTTACTACTTGAGGCTAAGCTAGGAGAAACAAAGGGAATGGGGATGACGACAGGAGGAGACTCCTTAGTGACTTCTCTAGACTCCGACTCTGACTCCGACTCTGACTCGAACTAATCGTCTTCTGGTTCTCCTTTGAACACCTCTCCTTCTCCAGTGGTGAGCTTGAAGAGTCTTCCTTGATTGTTGGTCCACTTGATTGATTTTTTCCATCCTTTCTGCTGACTCGCGTTTGTTTCTGTGATTAACGCGGTAGGGTTGAAGCGATCGTCTTGAAGTATTATGGTAATGATCTCGTCCTGCGCGGCTCTAACAAATCGATCCTCTCCAAACAATAGACTAACAGCTTGTTCGTCTAAGCAAGGTGCTTGACGGGTTTTGACGGTAGGAACCGTTTCTGGAGGAATGAAGTAGCAATCATGAAAGATCTCTATTCCGGCTAGCTTCCTCTCGAGATAGTGCCAAGGTTCGGGAAATCCGTGAAAGAGTCCTAGACTTCCTTCCTTAACGAAGTATCCGTTTAGGGTAGGGAGATAGGGTCGCATTTGGACTCCCACGTACTTACGGTTTTGAACTTGGGCCAGCATCTCGAGAACTTCCTCTTTAGTGGGTTTGTACCCTAGTCCAAGTGGTATCCTTTTTGAGTTGCCTTCCTTGTAGGGTGCGAAGGTGTTTCTTCGGATATGGTTTAAAGGCATTCTAGGAAAGTATCCCTGGGATTTGAGTATGTGGTTGACCACCAAGTTGGAGTAGGGATCGTAGTATAAGGGTGCCAATTCACTTTCTATGACGCTTATGCTTTGGAAGCCCCCAAGCTCATATACTGGATCCGCAAGGACTTGATTGTTCGACTTCTTTTCGACTATTGCCTTGATGGGTGACGAAGTAATCGTTACCACTTTGCCATTTAGTGGGATCTTGATCTTTTGATAAAGGGTGGAGGTCACCGCTTTGGAAGCGTGAATCCAAGGCCTTCTTAGAAGTATGTTGAAGGAAGCTTCAATGTCCACTATTTGGAAGTTAACCTTTCGCTCAAACGGCCCTGTGGCTATGGTTAGGTTAACGAGTCCTACTACCTTTCGTCGTGTACCATCATATGCGCGAACACCTTGATTGGTAGGGGTCCAATCCGACTCTTTCATGCCTAATTTGTATGCCGTTTTGAGGGGTATGACGTTGACCACGGAGCCATCATCCACCAAGGTCATTGGCACATTCTTCTTTAGACAAATGACAGTGATGTAAAGAGCCAAGTTGTGACTAGCGCCAAAAGGTGGCAAATCTTCGTCTGAGAAAGTAATAAGATTACTTAGCTTTGGTGATTCTTGGAAGACCAAGTTGACTACATCTTCGGGTGTGGAGTTATGTGCTACACTTAGCTTGGCCAAAGCTTACAGTAAAGCTTGGCGATGTGGGAAAGAGCTTGCTACCAATTGCCAGACTGAAAGATCAGCCTTTGTTTTCTGTAATTGCTTGAGCAAGTGATCAGTGGAGTCATCTTCGTTATCATTTGGTGTGACAACGTTGGTTGGACCATTTTGAGTAGTATTTTGATATGGACGGCCCGAACGAATTAGGTGGTCCACATCTTGGTCTTCACCATTTTGGACTATTTCTTTGACTAGGGAGTTTTCAATGAGATACTCGTCCTCATCATCATCGGCCCAAACTCCATTGATTGTAGCTAGTTCTCTCATTCTCATGATCTCGTCTTCTAGTCGTGTGATTTGGTCGACTAGTTTATCAACCACGGCGACTATTTCTTTCATAGTGGCATTTTGAGAGAAGATTAGTGGCACATGCTCTTTGGGTGTCGCGTTGGGGTTATGTAAATTTGTCACCACATTTTCCAATTCCCAAACTTGCCTATCCACACTCCTTGCCTATGTGATGAAGTCGGAAATGGTAGGGGAGATAGTAGAGTAGAACCCTTCATTCTCGATCGCGTGGATCTCATCTTCAATTGGAGAAATGAGGTGTGAACAATCTAAGGTAGACTCTTCACTTGTGATCACTAGAATCCTAAGGGGTTCTGAGTGTTGTTGGGTTTACCTCCCGGCGGTATTGGTAGTCGACCATCTTCAATCATATCTTGAAGCACATTTTTTAACTTGTAGCATTTTTCTGTGTCATGCCCCTTGCCCCTATGGTATTTACAGTACGAGTTCTCGTCCCAGAACTTGGATTTCTTTTCAGGTTCGGGAATAGGTCCAATGGGTTGGAGCTTGCCTTGTTTCATTAACCTTTTTAGAGCGTTGGAGTAAGTATCCCCAAGATTTGTGAATTTCCTTGGTGGGGTACTTTTCTTGGATGGCTCAAGAAGGTTAACTTCGTCAGTCTTGCTAGTGGAGCCGTAAGAACGACTAGTTGAGCCTTGATATCCTCAACCTACCGTTTTGGACAAGAGCTCTTTACGGATGTCATCTTCAATCCTTGTTCCTAGTACGATTAAGTCTTTGAAAGTTTTGATGTTTTGGTATCTCAAATGATTAGCATAGATGGGTTTGAGATTTCCACAAACTTCTCCACAAGGGTAGCCTCATCCGGGCCTTCAACTAGTTGGGTACTAGTCTTCCTCCACCTACTTAGGAAGTCGGTGAATCCTTCTTTGTCATTTTGGGTAAGAACCTCTAGAGTGCGCATGTTAACTTGGATCTCGGCATTATCCGCATATTGCTTAGCAAACTCGATCGCGGCATCTTCCCAAGTATCGATATTCTTGTGTTCTAAAGAGTAGAACCATTGCTTTGGGATGGTGTCAATAGATAAAGGAAAGATCCTTAAGAACATCTCGGGTTTGATGCCTTTGATAGACATGTAATCCTTGAAGGCACGGATGTGGTTCAAAGGGTTTTCGTGCCCCTTGAATTTAGGGATATCCGTCATGTTGAAGTTAGTTGGCAATTTGGAATTGACGGCCTCATACTTGCGGTTGTTCTCTCTATAAATGTCATCCCCTTTAAGGTACATCAATTGCTCCTCTAAGTATTGGAGTCTTTTCTCGGCTATAGTCATTCCCATGGGAGGATTTTCGTCCTTGGATTCACTCGCGAAGTCACCCACTACTTCACTTTCTTGAGGAGGCAACCTCCCCTCTACGGCGTAGATCCGGCCCTCGATGGTGTCAAGGCGGTCATACACTTGATCTTGGGTAACTTGGATTTGGGCTAGCGCGGCTAGGATTCGATCATTACCATCTTGAAGTTGATTGAAGTTAGCGTCGCTTTCAGGCATCTTGAAAACTGGATAAGAGATCGACGACGAATCAAAACACGATCGACCATTCTAGCACTCTTGCTAAGAGAAGAAATGATTTGACTCTTGAAGTGGGTGTGTGCCACTTGTGTTGAGTGAGCTTTAGAAAAGACAAAGTTTTGGAAATGTGTATCTTAGTCAACTATAGTGTAGTTGTAGGAGTTGACTCGAAGTGAGGTTTTGAAATGGGTTTGGGCCCGAATTTTGACTGGACAAGCGGACAGAGTTTTGACTGGGTTTTGCGCTAATCGAAGGCCTTTTTCGAAATTTTTATAAAAAAAAGGGTTTTGATTTTTTACAAAAATCGCCATGGTTTCGTTTAGAAATGGTGATCACGTAAGGTACAAACATTCATACAAGCATTTTAATGGGATGCTGAGTGCATTTAAAAGGGTTTTAGTTTAAAGGGTGGGTTGCCATACCGAACGATCAAACCCGAAGTCTGTGGAGAGGCTCGTACCGAACAAGAGTAAGGCCGATTCCTAGTCCATTTCCCTAAGTAGTGAAAGTCCTTGATACAAACAAGAGTAAGCATCATGGTATGGATGACGTCAATCGCTATCCATCCTTAGGCCCAAATAAGAATTAGGACCGTTTAGACGGGACGATTGGTCGAATGGGTTAGGTTGGGCCTAGGAAGGCCGAATGAAACGATCTAGGAAGACCGAGTTATGAAAACCGACAATTGTCTCGCACAAACTATTCCCTAACCTTGTTCAATTTTCACCCTTGGCTACACGTAAGTGTATTATCCCCAGCGGAGTCACCAAACTGTGGACAATGGGACCCACGGGGGCGCTTGGGAGAGAGAACACGCATTTGCATTTGTTGGAGTCGCCACCAATTTTTATGGGAAATTGGAACCGTTTGAATACCTCGCGTCATGTCAAGACACAAAGTAGAGACATGAACACTAAGCAATCGATACCCTTAGCATTCTATGTCTAGAATGACTCTCGTGGATGCCAATGAACACGGATCTTCACAGAGATCTGGAGTAAGGGGTGAGGGTACGTATTAGGAAGCTCTTTTGATCGAACACCTAATCCCGCCCGCCTTGATAGCGGCCTCTACTAATGATTAGGGACATCATCTATACTCGATATATCGTCGATTATATGCATGCAATGCAACATCCAAGTTTTAATCCTAGCATGTGAAGATTAAACTAAGTCGGTGAACACGCAATTTAGCATACAATTTAGGTCAAAGTTGGGATTAAGGTTCAATTACATGTGAAGACATACAATGGATACAAAATACAATGATAAATATAATAAATAAAATTACAATAATGAAAGATTACAATAATTACATCGGGTTCATTGATCTATGTCGAAAACACCTTTAAAACGGATAATTTGATAAAAAGAACAAAAGAAAGAATTAACGAACAGATCAGTGGGTGATAATACGATTAATAGTCAATTATACGTAAACTAATTAAACTAGGTCAAGCAACAACGGAGTTTAGAGACAGAACTCAACCTGGAACATGCGCAGCAGGACTGCGCCCTTTGGAAGAGGCGCAGCAGTTGCTGCGTCTGTTCCAAGGGTGAGCTATGGCCGTGAAGCCGGAACTGCAAATCGTTAATGCAAACTGGTGATTTTAATGGATTGATTAATGATATTCTCTTATGGAAGTGATTAATAGGTTATTTATATATGATTGATGGGTCATAAAAGCGATAAAACATGGATGAGACAGAATAAAGACGGATTAATTACATGGATGAACGATTGATTAGTGACAAAGGTGAACTAATAAGCTAAACATGATGAATTAATGACAAATTAATGATGAAAACGACAAAAGACAGATGGAAAATTATCAAAGGTCGAATTCCAGAAACCCGATATGAACAAATCGAATTCCTACAACCCGGATTGAATTTTATTGACGAAAACCCGCAAATATGAGATTATAAGGGATTTAAGTCGGATTTAATGATGAATTATATGCTAATGATGATAAATAATATACAGGTGAGGTTATTATGATCGTACCAAAGAATCAAACTAAAACAAACAAAGTTAACGAATCACAGAGGACGAAGGAAGAAGAAAGGAATCAGGACTTGCGGCAGCCTTACGAAGAGGCGCAGCAGGAACTGCGCTCCTTCGAAGAGGCGCATCAGTTGCTGCATCCTTTCTCGACGGTTTGTCTTCTGGAAATCCGTAAAAAGGGTTTTTAAAGCACGGTTTTAGAAATCGGTTTTAACAAGGTGTTTTTGACATAAATCTTACATTAATGATGATACAAAAAGGTAAATAACAATAAATAAAAGGGATATTTACACCCTCAGACTTACATGTTTGACGAAACGAGAAGAACTAAGTTATCGATTAGTGATGCTCGACTCGAATGTAGACGAAAGTGCCCTCGTAAGAGGAAAACGATTAGATTAATTAAGTTGATTGATTATGGAGTTGGTCAAATTGGTCGGTCATGCAAAAGAGGCTGCTACTCAGAAGGATCCGAGCTTACGTGGTCGAATGTTCAAGCACGCAGATGCCAAAAAGTAAGAACGAAGGTCTAGAATACAAAGGGAGAAGAGAAGGGCGGACACTCGCGTGAGAAATATGAGGAGCGAAGGCTCCTATTTATACTAATCACGTGAAGGAATAGGGTTTTCAGAGAGACTTTGGAAGTGAATCTCGGAAAGATATGAAAAAGATACGAGAAATACGCAGAAAAGGACCTGGGAAGAGGCGCGAGCGATCATCTGCGTCTCTTGGAAGAGGCGCAAAGACTGCCGCGTACGTTCCCAAGTGGTTTCCTCCTGCGGAAGAAAGGTTTCCGTGTTTAAGTTATGGAAGGACGGAATAATTTGGTACGAATATTACGAGAAATCAAATTATTCCGTCCTTCCATAACTTAAACACGGAAATCTTTCTTCCGCAAGAGGAAACCACTGGGAACGAGACGCGGCAGTGTCGCGCCTCTTCCAAGAGACGCAGCGATCGCCGCGCCCTTCCCAGTCCTTTCTCGCGTATTTCTCGTATCTTTTCATATCTTCTCGAGATTCACTTCCAAAGTCTCTCCGAAAACCCTATTCCTTCACGTGATTAGTATAAATAGGAGCCTTCGCTCCTCATATTTCTCACGCGAGTGTCCACCCTTCTCTTCTCCCTTTGCATTCTAGACCACGTTCTTACTTTTTGGCGTCTACGTGCTTGAACATTCGACCACGTAAGCTCGGATCCTTCTGAGTACCAGCCCCGTTTGCATGACTGACCAATTTGACCAACTACACCATAATCAACTTAACTAATCTTAATCGTTTTCCTCTTACGGGGGCACTTTCGTTACATTCGAGTCGAGCATCACTAAACGTTAACTTAGTTCATCTCGTTTCGTCAAACATGTAAGTCTGAGGGTGTAAATCTCTCTTTTATTATTGTTATTTACTTTTGTATCATTAATGTAAGGTTTATGTCGAAAATACTTCTTAAAACCGATTTATAAAACCATGCTTTAAAACCCTTTTTGCGGATTACCAGAAGATGACCGTCGAGAAAGGACGCATCAGCTGCTGCGCCTCTTCGAAGGGACGCAGCACCTGCTGCGCCTCTTCGAAGGGACGCAGCACCTGCTGTGCCTCTTCGTGAGGCTGCCGCAGTTCCTGCTTCCTTTCTTCTTCCTTCGTCCTCTGTCAATTCGTTGTTCGTTGTTCGTAATTTGTTTTTTGTTTGTTCTTCAGTTCTTTGAAATAATAGCACAATAGTCTCACATGTATATTGTTTGCCATCATTATTGCGTATAATTCATCATTAATCCCGACTTAAATCCCAAGTAATCGAATATTTGCGGGTTTTCATCATTAAAATCTATCCGGGTTGTAGAGATCCGATTCTTTCATATCGAGTTTCTGGAATTCGATCTTTGGTATATTTTCATCTGTTATTTATCATATTCATCATTAGTTCCTCATTAATTCATCTTGTTCAACCTATTTAGTTCACCTATGTCACTAATCAATCCTCCGTTCATGTAATTAATTCGTTTGCGTTCGTCTCATCCATGTTTTATTGCTTTTATGACCCATTCGCATGTAATTAATCCATTAAATCACTTTCATCCGAGTCGAATATCATAATTAATCCTTAAATTCACCAATTAACATTAACGATTTGCAGTTCCGGCTTCACAGCCAGAACTCAACCTAGGAACAGACGCAGCGACTGCTGCGCCTCTTCCAAGGGACGCGGTTCTGCTGCGCCTGTTTCTGGTTGATTTCTGTCTCTGAACTCCGTTGTTGCTTTGAACTAGTTTATTAGTTTACGTATTAATCTACTATTAATCGTATTATCGCCTAATTCCTGTTCGTTACTTTATTTATTCTTTCTTTTCTCAAATTATCCGTTTTAGAGGTATTTTCGACATAAATCATTAATCCAATGTAATTATTGTAATTTTATTATTTTATTTATTATTCCACTTATATGTTTTCACGTGTAATTGAACTTAAAATCCTACTTTGACCCAATTGTATGCTAAATTAATTGTTCACCGACATAGCCTAATTCTCACATGTTAGGATCAAAATTTGGATGTTGCATTGCATGCATATAATCGACAATACATCGAGTATAGATAACTTCCCTAATAATTAGTAGAGACCGCTATCGAGGCGGGCGGGATTAGGTGTTCGATCAAAAGAGCTTCCTAATACGTACCCTCACCTCTTACTCCAGATCTCTGTGAACATCCGTGTTCATTGGCATCCACGAGAGTCATTCTAGACATAGAATGCTAAGGGTAACGAGTTCTTGGTGTTCATGTCACTACTTTGTGTCTTGACATGGCACGAGGTATTCGAACGGTTTCCAATTTTCCACAATAACTTGGTGGCGACTCCACAAATGCAAACGCTTGTTTCCCAAGCGCCCCCGTGGCCCCATTGTCCACTGTTTGGCGACTCCGCTGGGGATACCCCATGTACTTAGCAATTTCCAATGAAAGTGTTCAAGAACGTTTATACGTCGACGTCGAAGAACTAAGTGCTGCAGTCATTAAGCTTCAGGCCACCGTCGAAGATTTGAGCACTTGTGTCATCAATATGGAAAATAAAATACGCAAGATGAAACCTTTACCATCTTCTCATACCCCAAGGCCAGGTCATAGCTTCAACACAACTCACCCATCTAGGAAGGTCAATGAAGACAAGGGAGTCAACCTCTTGGAAACTCCACCCAGAAGGCTGGGACGAGCTTATAGGGAATTCGTTGACCTCGGAACCATATATGAAGTAGCTCTACGAAAACTGGTTTTCCAGGGAAAACTTCATCCAATCGGTCAAACCCCAGACCCTGAAAAGATATTGCCTAGGTGGAAGGGCAATTCATATTGTCAGTACCATCGAGGTAGAGGACATGATACAGAGGAATGCTTTTGTTTAAAGCATATTATTCAAGATATGATCGAGGATGGCAGGCTTCCTGTGCCACCTTCTGTCAAGAAATCCAAGAAAATCGACCCTCTTGGGTCTAATATCATTAAACATGACGAAGAATCATCTCTAGACTGTTCTCATCTCCTCGATCCTTATGACAACAAAGAAATAAATGTCCTCGAAGACGAAGATATCCAAAATGGAATGCTCATGCTTTCCATGGCCTTCGATAACAAATTTTCCAAAATAGAGGGAGCTATTGATAGCCTAAACTCTCTGCTTTCCAACATTGAAAACCAGTTCGCCGAAATGGGTAAGAAGCTTGATGCCCAACCTCTTAAGATGAAAAATATCCAGACAAACCCTCAACTTGACAGTCCTAAGGAGAAAGAAAAAAGTGAGCAATCTATTCTTAGTTCTTCTCATCCGGGAATCAAAATCAACAAAGGCAACCTCATGGACCCTTCATCAAAGAAACCTAACGACTCTCCAAGGTCACTTAGAAAGGCTTTCGACAAGAAGGATACACCTCCTAGGAAATTTACCAACATTGGTATTAGATACGCCGATGCCCTTCAGAGACTCATGGAACAACGAATGTTGAAACCTATAGGACCTACGCCTAACCCAGATAAGAAATCCAAGTTCTGGGATGAGAATGCCTACTGCAAATACCATAGAGGCAAAGGGCATGATACAGAGAAATGTTACAAATTAAAAAACGTCATTCAGGATATGATCGAAAGCGGGAGGTTGTCCCTCTCAACCTTTAACCCACAAGGTAGCTTAGGCAATCCTCATGGATATACCACTCATCAAGAAACTTTTCTTGACTATTATCCTTTCAGTGTTCCCAATGATGAGGACGAGGTGCTCAAATGGGTGAATGCTCAAAGCCGGATGTCGAAGCCAGTTGCTGGAAGGGAAAATGCTCAAGCATGGGCCGATGATTACGAGTCTAGGTCTAAGATCGCGTCAAAGCCCGGGTCCGAGTCCGAGTCTTAGGCTTTCTATCTCATAATTGTTCTAGTATCTTTCTCCATTTCCATTTCTAGTGACAATCTGGGGGCTGTCCCACGAGTCACATGTCTTCTCGAGTCTAGGTTAAATACATTCATTATCCATTTCAATAAATATACACTTTTCATCCATATATTCTATCCTATATTATCTTTTATCCTTCTCCCGTGACAATAAGAATTGATTTGAGACATTTCAAAAAGAACAACAACACATGACAGTCGATATGAGTACACTTAAATGATGTTCCATTCCAAGTTGTAGAGGACCTGAAACTCCGTGTTCTTTTCTTACCTATTCCATGTCTAGCAATAGAAACCTTGCTATACCCTAGTTTAGGACGAGCATATCTCAAGAGATTCTAGGATGAATCCAGACCGTCTCCCTTGTTGACAATCCATAACGGCAGGCAAGCCCATTCCTCACAATAAACAACCCGTGTTACTAAAAGACCAACCCGTTTCACATCTAAAGGTGCTAGTCTGACCCAAGTCCATCCAAGACCATACGAGCCATGATGAAAGACAAAAGGCTCAATCAAGAAAAATGAACCAAGATCAATATTCAACACAAAAGAGTCAAAAGAAGAGGTTCAATCAAGCAAGTCAATATCCAAAGTTAAAGTCATCCTCAAAAACCGAATCAAAAATCTGAGCAAGAAGCCGAGATATATTCTAGACCAAGAATCTGAATCTGAATCAAGAACAAGTCTGATATCAAATATTGAACGGAATACTCCTGTAGTCTATATAGAATCAAGTTACAGTATAGAATCAAGACATCAATGAAGCTGGCCGGCTAGCACCCGCACTTAGCCTTTCACACATCACAACCTAAGTCCTTCTCGAGACCGTTACAGGGAGATAGTTATGAATTTTGAGAATCCTCTGAAGCTTGTCAAATATACCCATCCTTTAGAGACAAGACATGGAAACTTGATCCCACGTCATTTTAACCTACCCTTTATGTGCTCAGGCTACATCAAGCCAAGAGACTCCATTTCCAAGCCACATTACAAGCCATAACCCCATAAAGCCTTAACTCCACAAAATCAAGCTCCAAAGATTTGTTCATCAAAGCCTCTTATGTCCAAGCTCCACATTCCAAATATCCAATCCAGTTTCACCTTGACCCATACACGGAGTTTTCAAATACTTTGCTAGCTAGAATGGGACATACCCATATCCATCCTTAGGGTCCACCTTTGAGTGTGCTCACGCGACAAGGAAATTTTTACAAACCTAATTATACCTCTTTGGTCTATGATCAGAGGGGGTTATCTCAAATCAATTCTTCGAGTCACCAAAGGAATATACCCTTGCGACCCCTGCACTTTAAGGTCCTAACAACATAGCTTAGGCACACACCTGAACTATGAGCATGGTTTGATTTCACCTACTCAGGTGGATACGTAGGCAGTCTTTTCTTACACAAGAAGGATGCAACCACAACACCCAAATAAAATTAACCAAACCTCATAACTACGATCTGGTTTGATTTCACTTCACGTGAATACGTAGGCAGTCCTCAAGGACACAACCATCCCCACTCCCAACTTTCAACCTCAATTATCAACCATCAACTTTAAACCTCTATTTCAACCTTAACCTCAATTAACATCCCTTCTACAACCAACACCTCTATACTGGAGGCTCCTTATTGTCGCCCAGCCTCTTTTTTCCCAAAGTCCAGAGTCATCTTCTCATCTTGGGGGCTTCTCTTCTAATATGCCACCCTTCCTTTATTCCTCTAAGTCTAGCTAGTACTCGGTCCGGACAATGACAAAGATCTTAGATCAATTCTCCAAGTTATTGTGCCTCAAGAGGGGTCTCTTTTACGACAAACAGTGGTGAAAGATATCCAAGTGAATAGCTAATCCATGGCTCATGCCTTGCCTTTATATGCCTTCATAATTCTTGCAATTCTTATACCTTTGGAACTGATACGCATTGTCACCCACACTTGTCTAGGGGTTGCGCATACTTAAACAAAGTCTGTCAGAGTCATCCTCATGTCGCGTCAAACCTAAGTTTACATTTTGCGTCCGTATAAGGTCTACGCCGCGTCAGTCACGTGTCTAAAGCCCTTTTAATATGCATATCGCATTACAAACGATGAACACGGACATACAATCCCTCTCGAGAGTACACGGACAGACAATCCCTCTTGAGACATGGAGATAAGTTCCCGATTATGTTCCCCCAGCGAGAGTACACGGACAGACAATCCCTCTCGAGACATGGAGACAAGTTCCCGATTATGTTCCCCCAGCGAGAGTACACGGATAGACATTCCCTCTCGAGACATGGAGATCAGTTCCCGATTATGTTCCCCCAGCGAGTATTCTCTGACAGGTGTTTCGACACACATTTATTATGTTCCCCCAGCGAGAGTACACGTGAAAGAATAGGGTTTTCGGAGAGACTTTGGAAGTGAATCTCGGAAAGATATGAAAAAGATACGAGAAATACGCAGAAAAGGACCTGGGAAGAGGCGCAGGTCACTGCGTCTCTTGGAAGAGGCACAACACCTTCTGCGTCTGTTCCCAAGTGGTTTCCTCCTGCGGAAGAAAGATTTCCGTGTTTAAGTTATGGAAGGACGGAATAATTTGGTTTTCCTTAATATTTTGTACGAATATTACGGGAAATTGTTTACCAAAGAATAAAGATTATGAAATATTTATAAAATATGGAATAGAAATATCCGGAACATTCCAGAACATTCTGACTCGGGGTTTTACGGTTATCATAAAATGAAGACGGTTTTAGGCCCGGACTCCAAATGTACTCTAATTACTGTCAAAACAACCGTATCGGCGCGTAGGTGACAACTAAGAGGTAGACATTAGTGTTTGAGCAATCACTTGACGATAAACTTACGAACTATCACAAATTGTTCCACGTACCAAACATGTAGCCCAATCATCACCGGGTGGTTTGTGAGAGGTGCAGAAATGAGGTATCTACAGATGGGATCATTGCAATTAGTTCATAAGCCATGAATTTAATTCTCACTTATACCTTTGTGACTTAATATCACATCTTATTTGATATAAGAAAGAATGATTATAAAGTCAAAAAGAGTTATTTGAACTCTAAAAAGGGAAATTTTATAAATCAACTGGCAACATCACTTATAACTATGACTTGAGACCACTTATAAGACTCCAAACGAGCTATGGGAGGGCTTTAAACCTTTAGATTGTATATGATATGGATATGAGTCCAATCCTTTACCCTATAAGGATTAATCTACCTTGAAACTAGATTATAATGTCTTTACAAAAGTCTGAAATTATTTGTTGCTCATAAGGCTATTTTTCGAAAAAGCAATGTATTTTTCAAAAGATAGAGTGGGAGAAAATTAGCAACAAACATACGACTAGTTGGGAACTAGTAAGGAGACCAAAAGAAAGCATTCTTAAGTGAAACTCATGACATGTGAGGAGACCAAACGAAAGCTTTCTTAGGTAAATTTTCAGACTTGTGAGGAGACCAAAAGAAAATATTCTTTAGATAATTAGATTATAAAGTGGTTGTATCAAGTAAATTTAATTCTATTTTACATAAGAGCCGTATGAACCAAAGTAAAATCTGTGCAAAAGGGTAAATTTGTTTACAAGTTGCATAGACAGACATAAGAGATGTCTACAAAGCTAAGTTAACATGTAACTGTGCTAAGATCCATGTTATCGTTACTACACCTCATAGTGTGTATGATCATGTTAGATGTTAAAACCCATTTCTAAATAGGTATTTAGAAAGGGGCGTATGTGTGACATAAGCACAAGGTTTTAATTAACACTTTAGATAGCAATGATCTTTTCAATCATGTGAAAAAGAAAGTGGTTTCGCTCGAGTTGTCGAGAAACCATGCGTATGCATGCATTTGAGTGGGAGTCTAAATTTCCATGTTTAGACATAAAATTCAGTGGGAGAGATTGTCTTCCATATTGATGTCATATTACTCATTGAGAATATTAAGCTGACACTACCATTGATGAAGGAGTGTTTAAATTTTCAATCCTCAATGAAAGATGATATATTGCATTCCAAAATTCCAAATCTATTATGACATAGGGAATTTTAGATTGGCACTTAGATAAATATCCTATATTGATAAGATTCTTGATCTACTTAACATCAACAAGGTTGAGTAGGTTATTCATATTGATGAAAGTGGAATTACTATGATAGAGTCATAGTTATTCACTGAACCTAAATAAGTTGTTGATCACATGAAATCGAGTGCTAATGTTTCCGCCATTAGAACGATCATGTATGCCATTGTATGCACATGCTGTGATGAATCATATGCTTGGAGCATAATAAGTCAATAACAAGTTAATTCGAATGAAGGTCTTTTGAAAGCCTTAAAGCACATCCTTTAAGATTCTTGAGGAGAATTGGGGATTCGTTCTTATGGTTGGATAATATACTAAGTTGTATGTTGAAGGGTTATACAAACTCTAGTTTCCAAATCTATAAGGATTTATCGAAATCCTAGGCTGATTTTATTGATTTAGGAGTAAGTGACTAGAAAATTGTTTTAGCTTCAACCATTGCAAGTTCTACAATAAGAATCCGAGTACATTGTGATAAGATGGTCAACAAAGGGACTAAGAGTAGATCCTTCTACCATAGACTTTATCACAGTTATATGATAACAGTGGGAGCATCTTCAAAGTATAAGAGCCCATGTCTAGTAAAAAGATTAGACATCTACTTAGATAAATTCATGTCATTAGAAATAACATTGAATAGAAGGAAATATCAATTCATAAAGTTAGAATGTATGGATACATGGTATATCCACTTACCAAGCTTTTACTGAAATTTGACTAGTATAAAATGTACACTATATATTATTAGATATGAAGTAGTAATAAGGTATTGACTATTCATATATGATAATCGCATTTATCGTTCGAGTTTCTTTAAACTCATCCATTACTTTGTTATATCCAAATGGGATTGTTGAGAC
Organism: Silene latifolia; assembly: GCF_048544455.1. Taxonomy (NCBI): domain Eukaryota; kingdom Viridiplantae; phylum Streptophyta; class Magnoliopsida; order Caryophyllales; family Caryophyllaceae; genus Silene; species Silene latifolia. The sequence goes on along the minus strand of NC_133537.1, from coordinate 45,394,254 downwards.
AATATTGAGCCCCATTGAAGTGAACTGGATTGACATAGTATGCGCCCTTGGTTACTTAAAGGAGGTGACGTCTCCAAGTGACTAGAGTGTGATGCGATTGATGGCAAGTTCAAGTGCCATAGGGTCATATGGGATGACTAGTCGATCACATAGACAGACTGTATGAGACACTCTATCGGGCAGTGACCGCTTATAGAGTTCAAGAAATTCAGAAAGCCTGGTCGTGGCAAGAGCTACTATAGTATTCTTATGAGTCGATTCTTTTGACTAGAGACTATTCGCCCAAGTTGGCACAAGTTTCGGAATGGCTTTGATTTATACTCTATGACTATCATAACTGATGTCAAATGAGTATATTTTGGGTCATGATGAACTGTGGCTATACGAAGGGAATAGTGCGATAGGAATTGTCCACTCCTTTGCCAGGGTTGTTTGAAATCTCCGGGCCACTCGAGGAGTAGTGAACTGAAAATGTATGGCCTCGCTCGGTAGGTATCTACGATAGATAATTCCGGTCAGACAGTTACTCTCCAGATCGAGAAAACCATTCAAGATATGATCAAATGCAAGTACGACGTGCAAGACACCTTGCATTGAGTGGGAGATTGTAATAGGACAAGAGAATTGGTGACGCACACTTGTCTCGGACAAGTGGGAGATTGTTGGAGTATGTGTCCTCAACAATAATGCGATCACATGTTTAAATCTCAAAATAAGAATACGTAAGGGATGATTCATTTATATAGTCAACTGATCAACATTAATCAGTAATGATTGGCTAACTAGAGTTTGACATTACTGTCGTTTGATGGTGGTGATCAGTTGATCCCTTAAGGTCACACCTATAGGACAATTCCCTTAATAGACAAGTTGATTAATTGTATGACGATACAAGTTAATCAATTCCTTAAAATTGAACAATTCATTTGTGAGTAAATATTGATATCTTATTGTAATTTGATTAAATAAAATTTATTTTAGTAATTAAAATATTTTATTACTAAACTTCATTATTGTTTATGAAACAATTGAGATATGAATGAATGGTTAATTGTAATTACAAAATGTTGTGAATTATATTAACATGACCCATTTTATGCCATGTAATTGTGAATTACTAGACAATTTGTTATATGCAATTTAATTAATGTATATAATGATATTTATTTGATAAATATGCATTAAATTAATAATAACATGTTACATACTACATGTGACATATTGTGTGACAAATGACAAATTGACAAAATAAAATGGAAGTCCATTTTACCTAGAGTGACCGAAAATTGGTGGGTGGAAGGAGTTAGTGGATGATGTGTTTTATATAATAAAATGGACATAATCATTCCTACTCTAACTAGCCTTACACCTACTATTCTTGTGAAGAAAAAAAGCTACAGTGAGAAGGCCATGCATTGGCCTTCCACCACCCTACAAACCGTCTCCCCCCTTCATAATAAAGAATTTTGTGGTTCTCTAATATTGATTCACACAACTTATGCAAGATTCATTCATCTCTCTTAATGTATCTCTCTAAAATAGTTTTAGAAACTCTAAAAACTGTTCATCTAAAATTCTAATTTCAATATATAAGATTACTAGTGTAGTAATAATGATATTATTAGAATCATTTAAGGTCACTAGTATATTGATCTAGTTAGTTAATATATTAGTTTTAAGGGAAATAGTCTTGGGTGCAATTGTTAAGGAGCATCTTTATATTTGGGATTTTGGAGGATTATCCATTACATTTAAGCTCAAGAACAAATAAGGAAGGTGTCCTTATTTGTGCCCTTATTTCGAACCAAAATACAATGTAAGAACCATTGTTTTCTCATTTGATTTCTTATTAAGTTATGCATGCACTAGATCCTTAGAACTCATATTAAAATGTTAATTAGTTCATCATTAGAAAAGTCTAATAATAGGTATATGAACCTAACAAAGAGTTGGAAAAGTTGAAGAAGCAGCTGAATGACCTGTTAAAGAAAGGGTATATTCGGCCTAGTGTTTCACCGTGGGGAGCACCAGTGTTGTTTGTGAAAAAGGAAAGACGGGAGTATGAGGCTATGCATCGACTATAGGGAGCTGAATCATGTCACGGTGAAGAACAAATATCCTTTGCCAAGGATTGATGATCTTTTTGACCAGCTGAGTGGCGCAGGGGTGTTTTCTAAGATCGATTTGAGGTCGGGTTATCATCAGCTGAGGATAGCAGAGGAGGTTATTCCTAAAACAGCTTTTCGGTCACGATATGGTCACTATGAGTACGTAGTGATGTCTTTTTGGTTGACGGATGGACCCGCAGTTTTCATGGATCTCATGAACCTTATTTTCAGCCCGTTCTTGGATAGGTTTATGGTCGTCATTATTGATGACATCTTGGTCTACACTAAGACTAAGGAGGAGCACGAGAGAATCTGAGGTTAGTTCTGTAGACTTTGCGAGATAATCAGTTATATGCTAAGCTATCTAAGTGCGAGTTTTGGTTGGAGAAGGTGGCCTTTCTGGGTCATGTGATCTCAAAGGAGGGTGTGTCGGTGGAACCTAGCAAGATTGAGGCAGTGACTAAGTAGGAATCACCGAAGAATGTTGCTGAGATTCTGAGTTTCTTGGGTTTAGTTGGCTACTACAGGAGGTCCGTGAAAGACTTTTCTAAGGTCTCAAGACCTATAACAGCTTTGATGCAGAAGGAGACTAGATTTCGTTGGGATGAGAGTTGTGAGACGGTGTTCCAAACCTTAAAGAAGCGTTTGACCACAGCTCCTATTCTAGCTCTACCTGAGGGAAGTGAGAAATTTTAAGTATACACCGATGCTTCAAAGAATGGTTTGGGTTGTGTGTTGATGCAGAATGGGAAAGTTTTCCCTTATGTGTCAAGGCAGCTGAAGCCGTATGAGGAGAACTATCCTACTCAAGATTTGGAGCTGGGTGTAGTTGTTTTTGCTCTAAAGATTTGGAGGCACTATCTTTATGGGGCAAATTTTAAGGTGTTTTCAGATCATAAGAGTTTAAAGTATATCTATACACAGAAAGAGCTTAACATGCGACATAGATGATGGATGGAGTTGATTGGGGACTATGACATGGAGAAAATCTATCACGAGGGTAAGGCTAATGCGGTGGCAGATGCTTTGAGTAGGAAGAGTGTACATTCGTTTTGTACAACTATGTCCTTGCTAAAACCGAGGGATGAGATGTCTAAGATGGGGATCCATATGATTCGAAAGGGGGATGCCATCGGGGACTTGACTATCGAGCCTTATTTGTATGATGACATAAAGAGGAAACATGAACTTGATCCCTAGATTCAAGAGTGGAAGTCAAGGGTAGAGAGTGGCACAGTTTTAAGGTTTTCTATCCACAAAGATGGGAGTGTTCGTTTTGATAGGAGATGGTGTGTTCCTAGTGATACGGACTTAAAAAGGTTGATCATGACGGAGGCTCATTGCACTCCTTATTCAGTTCACCCGGGTTATGACAAGCTTTACAAGGACTTAAAGAAAACGTTTTGGTGGCCAAACATGAAGAGATGGGATGTCATCACTTCGAGTCTAGCTTCTGCTATTACGAGTAGATGTTTTGGATTTCAGTTGTATTGAGATTTTATATACACTTTCTTTTGGTATTGCTTTGAGACAGTGTAATCGTTTAAACTTTATACTTTAATAAATGTTTCAGAATGGTTACTTTTGATATACTAACCTCGGGCGACCGAGATGGTAACAGCTTCTCATGCTAGGGTGGTGCTTGGTAAGGCACCTTGGTATGTGGGTGTGTTACAGTAATAGTATTCCAGTACGGGGCTCGGGAACATGATCCAAAAATGACGATGCCAAAATGAAGATAAGGCCGAACATGGTAGCTCACGCAAAAAATAAGGACGCAGACTAGCTCAAGTTCTGCCCAGAGTCACGCAATTAATGTCGTCATCTCTATTAATATTATTAGTATTAGAAGTATTATTATTTAGGAATAAGCAATTTAAAATTGCAGCTAGTTATTTTATTTATTTCCTAATTATCGAATAAGAACTATAGGGCAATTGTATTAGCTTTAGGAAACTCGAGTTTAGGTAAGTTTCAGCGTGTTTTAAGTTTGTTTTGGCTTGTTTAGCAAGTCGGTCTATTAGTATAAATAGAGAGTCAATTGTACTATTTTAGATATCAAAGATTGAGTTATTGAATAAAACAGTGACTTTCTCGAATACAGTTGTAAACATCGGTTCGACGAGTTCGTTCCAAAATTGTTCACCATTGTTCGAGTTATAGGTCTAAGTGTCTAACCCGAGCAAATATCCCATTGTTTCGATTCTAAGACAGATTTCGAAGAAAATATCCATTTTTTCATTATTGTTCGTTATTCCTTAAACCGGTTCTGCGGAATTTTCGTATCATAAATATTAGTGTAAATATGTAAATATTTTATACAGTATCTTTAGCCTTGTAATTAGCCTTGTAATTAAGTTAAGTATATGGGTTGTATTGGAGACGATATTGTAATCACCGAGTATATATATATCAAGCTATGCTAATCACCCTAATTAGGGGATTACACATTAACAATAATCTTACCGTTGGTTGGTAATTTGATTATACTCTTGAAAACGAATCAATTAAGATAATTATATTATCCTTTTTAATTAGTATGATTTGTTATCATCTTTTATTATTATTATTATTATTATTATTATTATTATTTTTTTTTTTTTTTTTTTTATAAAAGGATGCACGCAGCTTTCATTAAAAGAAAAATAAAAGTTTACATGAAATTGGTGGGGAGCCGAGAGACAACTGGGGCTCCCACACCCTTAGCAACAAAGAAAGCTAAGTCTAGTAAAAATGTAAGCGGCCACCCGAGCCCCCGCATCCCGAGATACCGAGAATTTTCGGATCCGCTTGAGCAAGGCAACAACATCCGAACCCAGCTCCCAAGTGAAGAGAAAGAGAAAGGAAAGAAACCATGGCAGCGCCGCCGCGCACAAATCCCCATACTTAGCACACTTTCGCCGAAAAAGATCGGCGACAACCCGACTGTGCACAAAATCCGTCATCCCGATCCGAGTCAAAGGAGAAGAACCTGTCAAGTCAACGCACACATCACGCCCCCTGTCCCAAGAATAAAGCAACAAATCCGCAGGACGAAGAGAGCCACCATGTCCATCAACCAAATTGATATCGACCTCCTTTCCCGCAGTAATACCAGATCTATAACAGATGTCGAAAAGAGTGTCCCGGACGAGGTTATGCCGATGTTTAACACCCACAAGACCAAAGACAAGAAACCGCGTGGTCCCCAAAAACATCCTCAAAGAAAAACCCGAGAGCAAGCAGACAGGGGCCTAGATACCGTGAATAACGGAACACCCGACGATACCCAAGCACACTACGGTAAGTCCTCCCGTTCATAGTCCGACCCAACCCCGAGATAGGAACCGCACGTAACCAATCGGGAGTGAGAACCTGCCGCCGAGACGCCATAAAGTAAGCTGGCATGGTGTCAAAGAGAAAACAGACTCTGAGGCAGCAGCAACCGTCGCTAAATAAATGTCTGCCAATTTCTTCATAAGTTTGGGGGCAGCAATTTCACTAGGGTTACCTAATATACCAGAGCCTGTAGTCACAGTAAACACCCGCGCGACATCATCAAAAGCAGGGCCAGCAGCTACAATACCAGAAGGGCCGAGGAGCTTAGCCAGCAAACGGGATGAAATAAAAACATAGAATAAATTATCTCCCGTCGCATAGACACCAAGACCACCAAGATGAAAAGGTAATGTAGCAAGGCGCCAGTGCCAATCCCCAAAACCTGGCCCAGACGCGGTGACAATACGTTCCAAGCTGGAACGAAGAGCGACATCAAAAGGAAGATGGACCCACCCAAAAACACTAGGGGAGCAAGTACGAAGTGAGAAATAGAGCTTGAAAATACCAGTACAAGCTCGAAGAAGAAGCAACTCACATTGCGGATCCTCAATCCTCGCAACCAAATCCATTAGCTCAATGGTCTTGGTTACTCTCTTCGCCACAATCTCACTACTAAAACCAGGACAAACACTGACAGGTCCACCCAAAACTGTAACACTACGCAATTGCTGAGAAATAGAAGGGAGGAAAACCCCAGGAAGCCGACTCTGAGGATCCTCAACAGGCCAAAAGACCTCCGTCTTGGAGACATTAAGATGCAGTCCAAAACGAGGGCCATCCACCATAATGAAATCCAAGACCTTACCCATCTCCAAAGTATCACCCACAATGGTGCCATCATCTAAGTACCACGCCTGCATAATGAGGTCAAAAGTGTTCCAGATCTTGCATACTAAGGGATGCAAAACCAAAGCGAAAAGCAAAGGGCCCAACGGATCACCCTGCTGGACACCCTGACAAGACCACAAGCAGTGCTCCCCATAAAAAAGATGGGCAGGGCTGGAATAACAAAGCTCCACCCAACGGGAAAGAACAGGGCAACGACGGCGGACCTCCTGAAGCATGGTCACACGATCAACAAGGTTGAAGGCATTCTGGAAATCCACCAATAATATAGAAAGCCCCACCTCAGCACCCCGAGCCTCAATGAGCCGGTTCAAGGCATGCAAGATAACCTCTCCTCCACCGGACACACCCACCCCAAACTGAAGCCCATCAAAATAAGAAGATAAAGAAGGACCAACCATAAAAGAACCAACCTTAGAGATAAGCCGTCTCTCGACCGTGCCAACAGTAATAGGACGAACCTCACCACCCAGTTTAACAAGTGGCGTGAGAGGGGCGCTGGCAATGTACTCACCCAGAGGAAGAGGACACCGGCCCTCAAGAAAAAGATTAACCACCCTAGTAATAGAAGTGATAAAATCATCAGAGATAACCACAACAGCGCCACTCAAACTGTCCATAAGGTGCTGGGCACGAATACCATCTCGCCCACAAGAAGTACCGCGTGGGAAGCTCCGAATCATATCCAAAACCACAGTCGAAGAAGCAACCAGAGGATGATGATCCCCAGACAGAGGAGGCAATGAAGGAGGCGGGGCGACAGGATGCTTCTCACGCAAGGCCACAAGAGTGGCATCAAAGTACGGGGCGACCCCAGAGGAAGAAAGCACCCGAACAACAGCAGTATAGTGGCCATCACAAATCTTCCGCCGATATTGGCGGAGGTTAAGCTCACTGTAATACCCGCCCTTTTAGGGACCCGTTGACCAGCATTGACCGACCTTGGGAGCAGAAATGGTGCTTAGGATTGCGTGCCATAATACTTTGTGTCTGGAGTTGTGGGTGGTACTCGATAGAGTAGAGGCTACTCGATCGAGTAGCTTGGATGTTCGATCGAGTAGGGGCCACTCGATTGAGTATGTTAGTTACTCGATCGAGTAGCGTTTTTTCAGCGAGGGTTTATAATCGTGTTTTCCTATATCCGCAAATTATTTCCGCCTCTGTCTTCTAAACCTAGATGTCGTCCCTTCCTTTTCCCCTCACCAAATACCTTCCATGGGAACCTTTGAAGGTCCTTGTGCCTTAGGAGTGCATAGTTTGAGTCGGGTAGCGGTCCTTTGCCAGGTTTCCTCATGTAGGTATGTCGTCATCATTATCCGTATCTTTGTCTTTGCAGTTAGGGTTAGTTTGGTAGTGATAGATGTTTGTATTGTGTGTATAGGTGTTGCTTGTTTGATGTGTGTTGCGTGTATGGCCATGGAATCTTCGCATTTGCTTAAAGGTAGGTTCGCTTACTCAGTTTCTGTTGAGTGTCTTGTGTGTCGGTTGCTGCGTTGTTGTTGTAGTGTTGTTGTATTATTGTTGTATTGTTGTTGTGGTCGTATAGTTGATTATACTGGTAGTTGGTAGGTGTATGCTGGAGGTCGGTTGTCATTGTGTTGCAGCTGTCTGTGATTGTTTCTCTGTGGTTCTCGAGGTGCGTCCTCGGCTGAGTGGAGTCACTTGCGAGAGTGGCTTCACGCCCTAGTTTTGCCCTCCGTGGAACCCACCACGGGAGGGGATGTGCACATTAATGAGATAGGGTTATCGCTCGAGATGATGAGCGGGGCTTAGGTGGGAACGGCTGCGGTCCCCCACTGGCAGGGCTGGTCCAGTGGACAGTCGGTGACGGAGATTGATTGGAGTGGGATTGGTTGTGTGTGATTGGTTGTGTTTGTGTTGCGTTAATGATTGTTGTTGGTTTAAGTTGAGTCCTGTCGCAGCTGATGACCTTGTGTGGTTGTCTTGTTTGTTTATGTGTCTGTCGTGATCCCTTATGGTGAGCAGTCAGTCTTAGCAGGTGCTGATGTGGTTGATAGCTTGAGTCCTGGCATGGGGGTGTGTCGTCATGAGTTCGGATAGAGATAGTGCGTAGCTGATGAGTTGTATCTTTATTTTATTGGTTGGTTGTAACACGTGTAATATCACTATAATTGTTCTTTTATCGACTTTTGATGATTACTTACCTCGGGCAACCGAGATGGTAATGCCTTTATATGATAGGGAAGGCCTAGTTAAGGCTCCTCAGTTTATGGGAGTGTTACAAAGTGGTATCAGAGCGACGATTTTGGAACCTGTAACTAATGAACCTAATGAACGTAGGGAGTCTAATAAAATGAACCTAGTGTATGTTTAATGGGAGCCCCAGCTGATGCTAGATTTTGGGTGAGTAGGCGCCCTCATTTTAAAATCTTGTCCCCATTGTGCTTAAGCCAGTCACTGGGTATGGGAATGGGAGTCAGTAAGTATGTGCTTAATGTGTATGGTGTCTATGTGAGAATTGTTTGTGGTTGAGTCTTTGTTGAAGTTGATATCGGTGCAATAGTTACGTTAGGATCGTATATGGTGAATTTGTGGTGGAGTTAAGGTGTGTATGTGATGATAATGAGAAACGTAGAAGGTTCTATATGATGGAAGTGTGTGAAAAGAGTAGAGGTGTGTGTTGTGATATGAAATGTGGTAATTTTGATGTTTGATCCAGGTTATTGGTGATGGTGGTTCTGTACGAGTTTATAAGTCTTACGGTAGCCATAATAATGATAGCTAAGGAAGTGTTGCGTATTTATGAGAATTATCAAAATAGTAATGGGCATATGCAATGTTTAATGGTTAAAAGTTTCCGTTTGTGTGGTGATTAATTTGTGTAGAGTAATTTGTTTATGTTGAGGCATGAATAGGTTGCTAATACGCTTGGACAATACATGGAATTTGTCGTTAATTATGATGCGTGTCTTTTATATAAGGTTTTCACCTCATTTTTACACGCATTTCTGTACTTTTTATGTAGCATCTAGCTACAAATACCCCCGAATATCCTACTTTGGTCCGTTTATTGTAATTTGCAGGAATTGACCGAAGAGGAGCTAAACCGAGCCTTAATCTGTCCCATTTGCATGCGTTTATGGAGAATGAGGAGCTGGAGCTTGGAAATCTAACACTTGGAAGACGCGTGAGCTGGTTTCGGAAGGCGTTTCCAAGCCTAGCGTGCCTATATAGCTCGATCGAGTAGTTTACCACTCGATCGAATGCTTTATATACTCAATACTGGTCGATCGACCAGTTTAAGGAGTCAATCGAGGAGTTTCAGCAAGAAGAGCTCGATCGAGTAGTTTATTTCTACTCGATCGACTGGTTGGACGCATAGTTACTCGATCGAGTGGTTTATTTCCACTCGATCGAGTGGTTTACCCTTCTTCAGCCTTTTTCCGCTTAATCATATTATGGGCTTTTGTAATTAGTCCATAGATTAGGTTTTAGGATGGATTTTCGTATAAGAGAGAGCAGCAGGACTACGTTACTGCTCTCTCTTCCTTCGTTCGTTTTTGCTTCACTGTATTCCTTGCTACTGTTCTTTGGATTTTGTTCCTCCTTTATACTTTACTACTCGGATTTGGATTTTGCGATTGGTACTATCATTCGACTTTTACTCTTAATCTTATTTATTGCTTTGAATTCCTCTCTATTTATCGTTGTCGTAATAATTGCCTGATTCAATCTTTATTAGTTTGTTATAATGTTTAATCCCAATTACCTATTTATCGTTATTGTTAATTCAATGGTAATGAGTAGCTAATTTCCCTTGGCTAAGACTATAGGGGATCCATAATCATGAGGAACAAAGAATCGATTTATTGGGTTAATGCTAGTATAGTCTTTGTTGGTTAAATGCTACAATTAATTGTAACCGCCTTATTGAGTCGACGCAATTAGACCTTTAATTCTTAGTGATCCTTGACCTGGACCGAAAGGTTGGAAAAGGCGAGACTAGTAGCGAACAATAGGGTATTGCAGTGAGGGCGAAAGTTAAGCTGTTTACGCTTTAGGGTGAATTAAGGACCGAAAGGTGACGTTCGCTACCCCTTAGACCATATTTGCATTGACCTGAGACCTAGATCACTCGACTAAATGATTATGGTGAACCGTCTGTCTTAGCTATTTCTCTTTATCTGCTTGATTTCTTCTTCTTATTTCCCTCTTCCTTATTCTTATTAGTTTAGAATATCACATTTAAAAACCTCCAATTGGTTACCTTGACAATCTTAGATTAAGTTGATAATTTCCTACCTCTCTGTGGATTCGACCCGACTTCCCTAGCTATATTAGTTAGAGCCAGTTGGTATTTTTGACAGGTATACGACTGACGTGTCAAATTTTGGCGTCGTTGCCGGGGAGGTGGTGCAATTTTGTTGGTTAAATTAAGTTGTCTCTCGTCTCAAGGAATTTATTCCTTGAGGCCGATCTCATTTCTGCAAAGTTTTGATTAGTTTTGCAGGTTAGTCGTTGCTTTGGAAGCTTAATTGCCAAGATGCCTACGATTACGGAGCATAAAGAGCCATGTGGTAGATGTGGCACGGAAGGGCATGACCCTATCTTATGCATGGAAAGTGTTGAGCGCGTTCTTACCTATCAGATATACAAGCAGGGAGTTCCTTTCTCTCAGCTGTATGAAGAAATAAAGAATGTTTATACTCCTTTTGCGCCAGTACCACATCCGGTCTCTCCTTCTGCAACTGAAGAAATTGCCGAATTAAAATCTATTATGATGAGTATATCACGGCAATCTGAAACGGTCATATCGGAATTGAAAGAACAAGTCGCGCAGTTAACGCTCGCGAATGACCAAACCAAGCTTCTTCCAATATGTGATCCGGTCAGTGCAATGAATTTTCAAAATGACCTTATTCATGAAGAGGACGAAGTTTCTATAGCTGAAGATACCTCGGAGGACGATCTAGAGGAATTTTTAACCAAATACTTGCAAAATGTAATCAAGATACTCGATCGAGCGATTTCTCTACTCGATCGAGTGAACCAATTCATCCTATCACTCGATCGAGTGATATTACTGGTCGATCGAGTGGTGCACAGGTTGCTGTTGGTCGATCGAGTAATATTCTTACTCGATCGAGTGAGTTTGCTGCAGAAGTCACTCGATCGAGTGACAAAACGGGTCGATCGAGTGAAACAGAAGAAGGAAGTGGTCGATCGAGTGATAAAAGCACTCGATCGAGTACTTTAAGTGGCAGAGGTCCTACTTTTCTATCTAATGCCGCTACCGTGTCATCTTCCCCTGCTGTGGAGACGTCACGCATTCATAAAGGTAAAAGAAAAGTTGTGGGTCCACCCGTTGCTACCAGGGTACCCTTTCCAGGCCGTCTGAAGGACGCAAAGATCGAGCGACAGTACGGTAAGTTTGTGGATGTTGTGAAGAACCTCCAGGTAACTGTCCCTTTTTCCGAACTTGTTACTCAAGTACCCACTTACGCCAAGTTTATGAAAGATATTTTGACGCGTAAGAGAAAATTGAGTGAATTTGAGACGATTTCATTTTTGGAAGAGTCTAGTAATTTGCTTTTAAACAAGGCCCCTCCAAAAATGAAAGACTCGGGCAGATTTTCTATTACTTGTGTTATAGGCAACATGGTTATTGATAAGGCCCTTTGCGATTTAGGTGCCAGTGTCAGTGTCATGTCCCTTCCTGTCTGCAAGAAACTGAAGATGAGTCATTTTAAAGTGACTAACATTACCCTACAGATGGCTGATAGATCTGTTAGGAGGCCCTTAGGTGTCTTAGAGGACGTGCCTGTGAAGATAGGCAAGCTCTTTATTCCAAAGAGATTTCATTGTTTTAGATATAGCTGAGGACACCCGGACCCAAATTATCTTAGGAAGACCATTCCTTTGTATAGCTGGGGCCGTTATTGATGTCAGACAAGGGCGTTTGACTCTTGCAGTAGGGGATGACGCTATCACATTCAGTCTGCCTAGTACTTTAGCTCGCCCAATGATAGAGGACACTTGCTATTCGGTTGATATTATTGACGAGTCTATTTATGACTTCTGGTCGGGTTCTTTTATGAAGGACCCACTAGAAGCCCTTATGCTTTTTGATGAGTGTGCAGATAGCCCAGACGACGATGACGCTGCGTTGGAATTGCTTGTTGATGATTTGGATGAACATGAGGGAGAGCAAGTGGAACAAATGATTAGCACTCTTTGCTCTATTAAGGTAAAAGTACCGGAACGTAAGCCTCTCCCTTCTCATCTTAAATATGTTTTCTTAGACGACACAGAGCAATATCCAGTCATTGTTAGTGCCAAGCTTAATGATGATCACCGACTTCTTTGTTAGCAGTACTTAAGAAAAACAGAAAGCAATGGGTTATTCATCGGACGATATCACGGGGATTAGTCCCGACATTTGTATGCACATGATAGAGCTGGAGGAGGATCACAAACCCTGCAGACGGGGTCGGTCACCAACCAACCGAGAAGATGCGAGGATGTTGTGATGGCCGAGGTAATGAAGTCACTGGATGCGGGTATTATTTATTCTGTCGGTAATTCTAAATGGGTGAGTCCAAAGACAGTGTGGTTCCGAAGAAAGGAGGGACAACTGTTGTTAAGAATGAAAAGAATGAATTAATACCTACTCGAGTAGTGACCGTTGGCGGATGTGCATAGATTACATGAACAACCGAATGCCGCCACCAAGAAAGATCACTTTCCCCTTCCTTTTATCGATCAAATGGTAGAAAGGTTAGCCGCACATAAATTTTTCTGCTATTTAGACGGGTATTCGGGGTTCTTTCGATCCCTATCCACCTGCATTTATCGATCGAGGCTAAGACTACATTTACTTGTCCTAAGGGCGTTTTTGCGTATCGCAGAATGCCTTTTGGTTTGTGTAATGCCCTGCCACCTTTCAAAGGTGCATGATGGGGATATTTTCGAGTATATTGAGTCTATCATGGAAGTTTTTATGGACGATTTCGGTGTATATGGAAGTGATTTTTCTAACTCGTCTGTCTAACCTTGAGAAAGTGTTGCAGCGCTACGTATTGAGGTCAATCTTGTGCTTTGAATCGAGAAGTGCCACTTTATGGTCAACGACGGAGTTGTCTTAGGGCACTTAGTCTCTGATAGGGGAATAGAGGTTGATAAAGCAAAGGTGGAAGTGATTCAGCAATTACCACCTCCTGTTAATGTTAAGGGGGTGAGAAGTTTCCTTGGTCACGCCGGCTTTTATCGCCGGTTCATCAAGGACTTCTCAAAGATTGCTAAACCACTTACACGATTCTTTGCTTAAGGATGCCCCTTTTGTGTTTACTAATGATTGTCTTTCTGCTTTTAACAGGTTAAAGCAGGCCTTAGTCTCTGCGCCGATCATACAGCCTCCCGACTGGGACTTGCTGTTTGAGATCATGTGCGATGCGAGTGACTATGCACTGGGAGCGGTGCTTGGCCAGAGGAAAGACAAGGATTTGAGTGCTCTCTACTATGCGAGCCGAACTCTGGATGAGGCTCAAGTGAAGTACACTACCACTGAGAAAGAGCTGTTAGCTGTAGTTTATGCCTTAGAGAAGTTTCGTACTTATTTAGTTGGGTCAGAAGTCACTGTTTTTACTGACCATGCAGCTTTGAGGCATCTCCTTGCTAAGAAGGAGGCTAAACCACGGCTACTGAGATGGATACTCCTTATTCAGGAGTTTGATTTGCAGATTAAGGATAAGAAAGGAGCTGAGAACGTCGTAGCTGATCACTTGTCGCGACTGATGCGACAAGAAGGGGAAGATTCTCTACCTATTGATGATTCTTTTCCTGACGATACTTTAATTACTGTTATATCGTCTATCGTTAACCAAGAACCTTGGTATGCAGATATAGCTAACTTCGTTGTCGATGGCAAGCGCCGCCGACCTTTCTCATCAGCCAGAGGAAGCGTTTTACAGATAACGCTAAGCGGTAGATTGGATGATCCTTACTTGTTTAAGGAATGTGCAGACGGTCTCTACAGACGGTGTATTCCGCAGTGGGAGACCAAAATAGTCCTGGAAGGTTGTCACTCCTCTTCATATGGTGGTCACCACGGTCCATCGCGCACCGTGGCTAAGGTACTTCACCGGTTTTTTGGCCTTCTCTGTTTGGATGCTAGGTCTTTTGTTTCGACTTGTGATGCTTGCCAATGATCAGGGAACATTTCCAAGAGACATGAGATGCCACAAAACGGCATCTTAGAGGTTGAGGTCTTCGATGTCCGGGGCATTGACTTCCAAGGACCGTTCCCATCCAAAGAAAGGTAACGGGTATATCTTAGTGGTCAGAGATTATGTGTCCAAATGGGTTGAGGCAATTGCCTCACCTCATTGTGATGCTAAGACCGTGATAAAGATGTTTAAAAAGATCATATTCCCCCGATTTGGTGTCCCTAGGGTCATCATTAGTGATGGGGGAATGCATTTTAAAGAAAAGAAACTCACTTCTATTCTGTCTAAAGTTGGTGTCCAACACCGGCGAGGTTTGGGGTATCATCCCCAAACTAGTGGTCAGGTCGAGGTCTCTAACCGCGAGTTGAAAGAGATCTTGTCTAAAGTAGTTTCTAAATCACGGAAATACTGGAGTCTTAAGCTAGATGACACATTATGGGCCTATAGAACTGCCTTTAAGACACCAATTGGTGCATCACCTTATAGGCTAGATTATGGGAAATCATGTCACTTACCTGTTAAATTGGAATGTAAGGCCTGGTGGGCAATTCGTGAGCTTAATTATGATCCTAAGTTATGTGGTCAGAATCGTCTTTTGCAGCTAGATGAGTTAGAGGAGTTTAGGCTTAATGCCTACGACAGCTCGCGGATTTACAACGAAAAGACGAAGAGATGGCATGACAAGAGAATCTTACCTCGTGAGTTTCATGTTGGGCAAAAGGTACTGCTGTTTAATGCCCGGTTGAGATTATTTCCTGGCAAGCTGAAGTCCAGGTGGAGTGGTCCTTATACGGTGACAGCTGTTACCAAATTTGGATCCGTGGAGCTCGAAGATTCGAGGGGCACAGGTTCAAGGTGAATGGCCAATATGTGAAGCATTACCACGAGGCAAATGAAGCAGACAATCGTGTTGAAGTCTTGCGCTTCAACGAGCTTGACGCGCCAGATACTTGATGCCAGAAAGGTCGTGCGGGACCTCTTAAACCAGCGCTCTCCGGGAGGCAGCCCGGACTGTTTTATTGTACTCTTGTTGAACATTTTATTTTCTTTAGCTTTACGTTGAACTATAGACACTGTTTTACGAACTCCTTATGTTTTTCTAGCTTTGGAATGCGTGTTTTGCAGGACACAGTACTCGATCGAGTGGTTTTAGGCTCGATCGAGCACTTTTTGGGGAAGCTTTCACTCGATCGAGTGATAATTGTCCTCGATCTACCAAAGTCAAATTCACGCTCACTCAATCGAGTGGTTTTTCACTCGATCGAGCCCTTCCAATTGCCAGATCACTCGGTCGAGCTGTTCCATGTGCTCGATCGAGCGGTTATGCTTCCCAGCTGCTGTTTTTACGTCTATGGAGTTACTGCTTGACTTTCTTTGACCTCCCATGTTCATGGTCGGTTTGGGGAGGTCCCTCTTTATGACGTTTTGTAAGTTTTCCGACTCCACTTCTCCCTTTCCTTTCAGTTGCATTTCTTTCCCTATTTTTGGTACAATGAGGGCATTGTACGGTTTGGTTTGGGGAGGTATGCATCCATGTCTATGTCTGTCTGCATGTTTTCTTGCATTTTCGATTGCACGTTTAATTATTTTTGCATGCATTGTTGTTTTAATTAATTCAAAATAATCATAAAAATTCAAAAAAAATTCGTTATTTTGAGTCGATTGCACGTTTAATTTGATTCGGAGCGTCTGAACATTGACGCTACCTTGAATCCTTACTTGAGCCTGGCATATTCTTGACATTTATTTGGCATGATTATGTGCATAATCTACGAGTTTTTGTTTCTCTCTTATCTGAACGAATAGACTTGATTCATTATGTCGGCAAGCTACATTACATTCTGAGGTTAGAGCTTTTTAAACTGGTGACATTCATGACCGGTTTCATTTAGGATGTGAGTAGTACTCTCTTTAAGGCATGTAACATCAATTTGCATAAGCATGAGTCTAGTCTTCTTAATACCTGTATGCATTCGGTCTGTGGATGGTGACACATGTTAGGAGAGGCAGTCCCCTTTACTTCATTCTACCCATGAGCCCCACATAGCCAAATTGCCTCTTTGTCCTATTAACTACTTTCTATAATACTTTCTACCCTAGCTGAGCTAGTGACGAGTAGTTCGTGGAATGTTTTATTGCGATTTGGTTATTTTATCTGATTTCAGAAGATGGTGGAAGAATTGAAGGGAAAGAAAAAGAAAAAAAAATGTTGAATTGAAAAATGAAACGGAAAAATAAAGAGAATGAAAAGCGAAAAAGAAAAGAAGAAAAAGAAAGAAAAATCACATATGAAAAAAAAAAGAATGAGAATTGTATAATGATTCACACTCCCATGTCTTATCTATATCTTATGGGGAGTTGACTATTTTTGGTGTTTTGTGAGTTAGTGCATAAATTTTTGCACCGTTTCATCTTGCTGTTTTGAGTACGAAGTTGGGATGCAGTTTATATTTGGATCCGTTGTTGCAAGCCTGGCTATTAACCCCACATATCCAAATTCATTTTAGCCCCTTCTTACCCATTACCTCACTTACCCAAATGTAAGTCCTCGCCATGTGTCTTGGTCATTAGTATGGTTGGAATGCATATGTACGGTTGTAGAGATTTTATTCATGTTAACTGCATGCATGTTCTTATAGGTCGAGTTAGGTGAGTGTCTCTACTTCTTTATATCTTTCACATATTTACTCACCCTGTGCCTAATTTTGAGTGACGAGCGGCCCGTGAGAGTCCGACATCTTTTGAGTCTTGCAAGGTCGACGGTTCAGTAAGTTTGAAACATTGATTTAACTCGTTTGCACTTCTCATTTGCCATTTTGTCATTTTGTCGCATTAAAATTGGTTCTAGTGGATGATTTGTAGCTGATGCGTTGGTCCCGTTCCATTGTTTATTCTTAGTTGCATTCATATTTGCTTGGGGACAAGCAAAGGTTTGGTTTGGGGAGATTTGATGAGTGTCTTTTATATAAGGTTTTCACCTCATTTTTACACGCATTTCTGTACTTTTTATGTAGCATCTAGCTACAAATACCCCCGAATATCCTACTTTGGTCCGTTTATTGTAATTTGCAGGAATTGACCGAAGAGGAGCTAAACCGAGCCTTAATCTGTCCCATTTGCATGCGTTTATGGAGAATGAGGAGCTGGAGCTTGGAAATCTAACACTTGGAAGACGCGTGAGCTGGTTTCGGAAGGCGTTTCAAAGCCTAGCGTGCCTATATAGCTCGATCGAGTAGTTTACCACTCGATCAAAAGCTTTATATACTCAAGACTGGTCGATCGACCAGTTTAAGGAGTCAATCGAGGAGTTTCAGCAAGAAGAGCTCGATCGAGTAGTTTATTTCTACTCGATCGACTGATTGGACGCATAGTTACTCGATCGAGTGGTTTATTTCCACTCGATCGAGTGGTTTACCCTTCTTCAGCCTTTTTCCGCTTAATCATATTATGGGCTTTTGTAATTAGTCCATAGATTAGGTTTTAGGATGGATTTTCGTATAAGAGAGAGCAGCAGGACTACGTTACTGCTCTCTCTTCCTTCGTTCGTTTTTGCTTCACTGTAATCCTTGCTACTGTTCTTTGGATTTTGTTCCTCCTTTATACTTTACTACTCGGATTTGGATTTTGCGATTGGTACTATCATTCGACTTTTATTCTTAATCTTATTTATTGCTTTGAATTCCTCTCTATTTATCGTTGTCGTAATAATTGCTTGATTCAATCTTTATTAGTTTGTTATAATGTTTAATCCCAATTACTTATTTATCGTTATTGTTAATTCAATGGTAATGAGTAGCTAATTTTCCTTGGCTAAGACTATAGGGGATCCATAATCATGAGGGAACAGTAATCGATTTATTGGGTTAATGCTAGTATAGTCTTTGTTGGTTAAATGCTACAATTAATTGTAACCGCCTTATTGAGTCGACGCAATTAGACCTTTAATTCTTAGTGATCCTTGACCTGGACCGAAAGGTTGGAAAAGGCGAGACTAGTAGCGAACAATAGGGTATTGCAGTGAGGGCGAAAGTTAAGCTGTTTACGCTTTAGGGTGAATTAAGGACCGAAAGGTGACGTTCGCTACCCCTTAGACCATATTTGCATTGACCTGAGACCTAGATCACTCGACTAAATGATTATGGTGAACCGTCTGTCTTAGCTATTTCTCTTTATCTGCTTGATTTCTTCTTCTTATTTCCCTCTTCCTTATTCTTATTAGTTTAGAATATCACATTTAAAAACCCCCAATTGGTTACCTTGACAATCTTAGATTAAGTTGATAATTTCCTACCTCTCTGTGGATTCGACCCGACTTCCCTAGCTATATTAGTTAGAGCCAGTTGGTATTTTTGACAGGTATACGATTGACGTGTCAAATTATGTGTTTCAAGTAGCGTGAGTATAAATTTGTTAATAATGTAGTAAAAAAAGTTAGACATGTTATAATGAGATTATTGCATACGTGGAGAATTCGGTAGCAGGTAAATCATGTTGAGTGAAGCTCATGATAGAATAATGTGATGTGCATTTTATTTGGTATGACTGTATGATATAGTTGGTTAGAAATGGTAAAATATGAATGAGTACGATAACCAGTGACGACTTCCGAACTTGGTTTGGAATCGACACGTGATATTGTTTTGCAGGAACCTTCAGTTAATTTTGCAATTCTGACCGTGTACTCAACCTTGCTTGACCGAGTGCAAGTGTTTACTAGACCGAGTAGACCTCACTCGATCTAGTTAGGAAGCTATGACGTTGAGTCGTATGAATTTATTACGATTACTCGATGAAATAGCGCCTACTCGATCGAGTAGAGGGCACTCGATCGAGTACCCTAGGCACTCGATCGAGTAGGCTACAGTACACGGACTTCCGCGGGTTTCATAAAACCCTTGTTCTTCCTTATTCTTCCTATTTCTTCTTCATCTTTCTTAACTCTAACTTCCTAATCTATTTAAAACTCTTGCAATCTTGGGTTTGTGGTGATTAATTTGGGTAATTTACATTGCTTTGATTCGTTCGTTCACTTCCTAATTGAGCAAGGTATGAATTTCTTTCTTATTTTCATGTTTTCATCACTTAGAAATAATTGGAATGGTGGAATAATCTGAAATTTCGGTTGATATGGAAGAAAAGTTGCTTGTAATAGTTGTAATATGATTCACATGCTTCCCTTTTATGATTGTTGATGTTTATGGTGCTAAAAATTGAATAGAAATTGCAAATTTGGGGACGAATTTTCTAGGGTTTGTGAAATCAAATTAATTTTTGTGTGTCTTTTACATGATTGAGTGATGAAATTGAGTAGTATATGTTGCATATATCATGTGGGAAGTCGAATTTTGTGATTTTCACCTCAAAATTTTCCTTAAAACTCCGTCTTAAAAGTGCCCCAAATTGAAATTCGTTTTCTATGATTGGAAATTTTGTGTTGAATATGACTATATGTTAAGAGTTAAACCTTTGAAGTAGTAGTAGTGTTGCTAATTCATGCTAAATATGTCAAAATTGTTACAGCCGTAGAGACCGTCTGATGACTAGAATTGAGAAGTTTACTTATAGTTTGGATTGTCAGTCATAGAGCATGCTTTGTTACTCTTTTCTATGAGCATACAAGAATGTTTTATGTGATTTCAAGTATATATGTGGTTGTATTGAGCCTATGTTGAAAGTTGTAGTAGTTGAGTAATTCATGATAATCATGCTAAATTTTTCGCAGCTGTAAAGATCGTCTGAATGTTGGAGAAATTTGAATTTTACTCATAATTTTGGAAATTGTTGGTGGTAGTGTGTACATAGATGTTTTCACTCCATGTTTAATTTGTGTAAATTACATGCTTTAAGTGCCTATGTAAGTATGTTTAAATCGTATGCTGACATAGATGCCGAGACTAAACCTGGGAACCCGTCAAAGTAAGAGGGGGAGGGCTTCTCAGCCCGAAATTGGGGAGGGGAGTGCACCCGTAGTACCGTCTGTACCGGAATACCCTTCAGTAGTCTTTGTAGACTAAAGGCAGAGGGAGAAGTTTGTAGCTTTACAGAAACGGAAGATGAGACCCACTCGATGTGTGGACACCACACTACTAGATGACTTGGGGATTGAGACGGATGTCCATCATATCTTTGAGACCTTGGGATTCACAGGGCTGTAACGTTTGCGGAAACATACCTATCCTTTCCTAACTTTGGAGATCATGAGCTCGTTTAAATACGAGCCGAATGAACAGACTGTCCAATTCCGTCTTATGAACACGAGTTTTGTGTTAATCATGGACCTCGTTGCTTCTCACCTTGGGTTGGCTAAGCCTCCCAAGGGATCCATCCGTGACATTCCGGCTGAGTGCGGGGTTTGCCGCCTTATGCCTTGCCTTTCTGGGAAGTCAGCTCCCACCGCCAGCAACATGTTGATTAATGATGTCCAACATGTCATTTTGAGGATCTTCCTTCGTTCCATATCGAACCTTCTTTATGAGAGGCCCGACATGAGTAAGTTGAACTCTCACGAGTTGTTGCTTTTGATGGCTTATCTTAACCCGGAGCGGACCGAGATGGTGGTCTTCAATGCTTCTGCCATGGTCTGTGCTAACCTTGCTTTGATGGCTACTTCTACCACTCGGCACTTGAGTTGTGGTGCTTTTGCCACTCGGTTAGCTGAAAAGCTAGCCTCCTTTGAGGCTTCCTCTGAGTACATTCCCTTAGCCACCCCGGTGCCTACTATGGACAGATTACTACCTCGACCTGAAATGGTTGAGAACCTTGGAGGATGGTAGCTTAGCATGGAGGGTGTGGGGTATGAGCTGGATGAGGATACCGGCTCCTGAGCACCTTCCACCGACTGATCCTTTGGATGCGGTTGATTCTGATGAGGAGGATAAGGATGCACACCGGCCGACACAGACATACCTCATTGACGACACGATCCTTCAGGTGATGCCCGAGCCGAGGAAGGGGGAGAATGTGAGAGTAGCGGAGGATAGACCCAGGCTAGGGAGGGGGCCACGTCGTGTGAGGGAGAGGACGACTGAGACCCAGCCACAGCCAGCAGCGCCTCCTCAGTACCCATTTCCTTGTTACCCATATCTGGATACCCCGGAGACGCGTTCGAGGTACTTGGCAGAGAGAGTGTCCTCTATCTTGACACTCCAGAACATGCATGAGATGGCATATGCTCAGGGTAGTGGGACCGAGGGACCACATCCAGTGTGGTGGAGCGGAGTTGGGGACTACAGTGGGGTTTTCCACTCTTACGGGGTGGACCATACAACATGGGGGGCACCACAGTCCTTTGCTTTTGGCGGTTTGACCCCATGGTATGAGAGTCCAGGAGCTGGAGCAGGGGTCGACGCGGGTCTTGGGTCATCAGGAGCAGGTACCTCGGGTGGTGGTGGAGATGAGATGATGGATGAGCAGCAGCAGGAGTGATACTCCATTTCTTTCTCTTTGTTTATGGTTTGGTTGTGTTGGATGGTAGTAGTCGTTTTTAGTTAGTACTTCTTACATTTGGTTTGTATGGATGGCCATAAGGCCGAATTTGCTTAGTTTGAACTTGTTTGCAGGATTTTGGGGGTCGGGTCGTCATCCCGACTCGCGCTTATGTGACATTTTATATGTATATATATATATATATATATTGTGTGTTATGACAGGGAAGACTTCGAGGTTTTGACCTGTGGCCACTCGACAGAGTGCCCCTCACTCGGTCGAGTAGCTGCAGGTGTGACGGGGATGGAGCATTCTGATTTAGGGCTACTCGATCGAGTAGCTAAGACACTCGATCGAGTAGGGCCAGCTCGATCGAGTACCCTATATACTCGATCGAGTGGCACTGTTACAGGAACATTTCATTAATTAAAATTGTTTTAATGGTTATGTCATTGCATATTTGAAGTTTAATATGGTTGTTTATGATTAGTAATATGTTTGGACCGTTAATTTCATATGTTGGAAGCCGTGTTTGGGTTTTGGATACGTATTCGTAACGAATAGTGCAAGTAGTAGTTGGTTCTTATTGCATTCATTTTACATCCGTAATGTCTACTAATTATATTTCACCGGAGTTGTGTATTTCCTATATACATATACAATTGATATATACATGCATTCGTAACTGTGGCTAATTGTTCGAATAAAGTAGCATATGGTTTTATGAATTAATGTTTGTGTGAGTAATGAGTAATGTCCAAAAGGCATTGTAGGTGTTGGTTATATGACAGGAGGTAAGCTTTAAGTGATGTGGGTAATAATTCGGTGGTGAACTTCGGGGACAAAGTTCCTTTTTAGAGGGAAAGAGTAATGTCGCGAAATAGAAAGGTCGATATTACAATTATTTTGTTGTTTGTTTATAATGTTTTCTAGTATTTTCGTTACATTCCTAGTACGAAGCTATAATTATTTTCCTTGTTTGTTGAGTAATTTGTATGTTGAAGTAAAGGTTGAGATAGTTGTGATGTCATGCGTTTGAATATAATCGTATCATTGGGTGACATAGTTGTGTTAATGTGACACGTTTCGTGTTGATGGTCGTGTGCTAGTGAAAGTGTAATCTCGTATTGCGTGGCTAAGAGTTGGGAGTAGCAGTGTAGTCGTTAGTTGTGTTGATTCATATTGTGAGGTTGGTACTTCATGTTGTGAGGATGGTCCTTCAAGTGATAGGTTGTAGAAGTCGATATATGTGGTGTGTTAGACAGTTGATGATGATGACATGACGTATAGTATTTCTAGGGAGTAGTGATCTATGTCGGTAGAGCGGTGACGTTGACCTTGTTTCAGTATCTGGTGTTTTGGGGAAGGGTAAGTTGAACTTCGGGGACGAAGTTCTTTTTAAGGGGGGAATATTGTAATACCCGCCCTTTTAGGGACCCGTTGACCAACATTGACCGACCTTGGGAGCATAAATGGTGCTTAGGATTGCGTGCCATAGTACTTTGTGTCTGGAGTTGTGGGTGGTACTCGATAGAGTAGAGGCTACTCGATCGAGTAGCTTGGATGCTCGATCGAGTAGGAGCCACTCGATCGATTATGTTAGTTACTCGATCGAGTAGCGTCTTTTCAGCGAGGGTTTATAATCGATTTTTCCTATATCCGCAAATCATTTACGCCTCTTTCTTCTAAACCTAGATGTCGTCCCTTCCTTTTCCCCTCACCAAATACCTTCCATGGGAACCTTTGAAGGTCCTTGTGCCTTTGGAGTGCATAGCTTGAGTCGGGTAGCGGTCCTTTGCCAGATTTCCTCATGTAGGTATGTCGTCATCATCATCCGTATCTTTGTCTTTACGTACAGTTAGGGTTAGTTTGGTAGTGATAGATGTTTGTATTGTGTGTATAGGTGTTGCTTGTTTGCTGGGTGTTGCGTGTATGGGCATGGAATCTTCGCAGTCGCTTAAAGGTAGGTTCGCCTACTCAGTTTCTGTTGAGTGTCTAGTGTGGCGGTTGCTGCGTTGTTGTATTGTTGTTGTGGTCGTATAGTTGAGTATACTGGTAGTTGGTGGGTGTATGCTGGAGGTCGGTTGTCATTGTGTTGCAGCTGTGTGTGATTGTTTGTCTGTGGTTCTCGAGGTGCGTCCTCAGCTGAGTGGAGTCACTTGCGGGAGTGGCTTCACGCCCTAGTTTCTGTTGGAGCTTGTGTCCTCCACAAATTAGTGTGATAACATTTGTAAATCTCTTACAGGTTCACAAGGGTATACTTCGTATTTAATCAGTTGATTAACGATTACTTAATAACGGTTGGCTTGCTAGAAAGTTTGACGTTATTATCATACAGATGGCGGTGATCAACTGTTCCCTAAAGGTCACACCTAAAGGATGTGTTTGGGAGATATGGTTATGGAAATGTAATCACATTGATGCCTTATATGACTAAACAGTTAGTCAATGTGTTGATGAGACGATTATTTAATGCCGATTAAATAATATTAGCTGAGACGAATTAATTGTCAATTCGTAAATTGAATATAATATGTTATATTTAATTAATGTATATAATGTTAAGCTTGGACGAATTAATATGTTAATTCGTAATTAAATGTAATCGGTTATATTTAATTAACAAGATGAATGTGTCATAGTGGTAATAGTAAGGGTACTCAAACCAAGAGGTTATGGGATCGATCCTCTCTAGATGACAATTTATATTTAACACATTTTATACATTTTTGGAATAACCGAAAATAAGGAAATTATACTCCTTATTATTTCGGTATTTGGGCCGAAAATTAGGAGAAGAAAAATCCACCGTAATCTTCCCTCATACACGGTTTAAGAGGTAGAGAGGAGTGAGTTTTCTAACCAAATTTTTAACTCATTCTTGCCTCTCATCTCAACAAAACACAAAAACCCTAATTTTACAGAAAATTTGAGGGATCGATTCTAGCAAAAGAACAAGGGCATATCTCATATCGTCTTGGGTGCAACTGATAGGCGAATATCAACTTTGATATTGTTCTTAGGCCGTTTTTGCTAGGACCGAAGGTTATTTCTTAATCCTTTATGGTTTTGTTTATGCAATTTAGTTTTATGACTCGTAATCATCACTTTATAATTCGTTATAGTCCTTAAATTTAAAGGGATGCATACAGATAGATCCGACAAGTGGTATCAGAGCCAAGGCCACAAATTTATTTTGATGATTTTCATAAAAATTGGATGTAAACTATATTGGGGTTTCGAAAAAAAATATTAGGGTTTCGGTTTAAAATTTTTTTTGCCGATTTGATTTTTTTTTCTGCCGAGTTTATGCTCTTGTTGTTGATGATTATTTCCATTTCGATTTTTCATATTGTTGTTTAATCAGTTAATATAAACATATGATAAATTGGTAGTTTTTTTTTTTATTTAATGACGATTAAGTTAAAATTGTAAATGGAATCGTCATGTCGATGATATAGAAATTTGTTTTTGCTATATAGTTTTTGGCATATATGATTAATCATGTTTTATTAATTCATATGCTAATCATGTTCTAATAGCAACTATAAACGATTTCCTTCATCGAATTTTTGTTTTAGGGCATTTTTGCCGCAAAAGAGACATAAAAGAGGCATTAGGGTTCTTGTTTAATTTTTTGCCGTGAAAAAAAAAAAAAAATTGTGTTTCGGTTACTGTTCACAGTGGCCAGCTTATAAAAAAAAAAGTTTTGTTTTGTTTTGGTTTTACAGAAAAACCGCAAAAAAAAAAAAAAAAAAACCGGGCTGTTTTTGTTTTTTTTGGTTTTGCCGAGAGCATTGTTTATTAAAAAAAAAAATTCCTGTTTTTTTCCGTTTTGCCGAGCCTCAAAAAGAAAAAAAAGGGTTTTTATTTTGTTTTTATGGCCAATTATGATTATACATTAAATTTGCAATGTATGATAAATAATTGTGAAGCGGTTCATAATTCATAGATACCTAATTATTTAAAGCAGTTTAAAATATTGATGGATTAAATTCATATTACAAGTTTAATATGAATTAAGATTAAAATTAATGTGATTAATTGAGGAATTTTCACTTAATTTAATCAATTAAATAGGTGGTTTGGATAAAATTAATCTACATAATTAAAGAATTATGTCTTGTATGTTTAATTTATTTTTAGTTGATGCATTTTATTTTTGTTGAATGAATCATTGAATGAATTTATTTACGTATTTTTTTGCAATCGGTTGTAATTTGTAATACTTAGTGTGGCCTTAGTCAAATTCTGTTTTCGTAATGAAGGAAACATAATTTTTATGTAATTATGAGATCTCGAATCTCCTTTTTTCTTTAGTTTTTGGGTTTTGAAATTAGAATGTAATAAATAGGTTTATTATGTAAATTTATTTATTGTAATTTTCAAAGAAGACTAAAGATGGAGATTGGAGCTCACTCCCGCTACATGGATCAAGATGGAACATCGAGACAAGCTTCTCGGGTCCAAGGATGGATTCCAAATTTGTATTTAATGTTCTTTTTGATAGGATAGGCCACACTAGGACCTTTTTATTGTTTTTACGTTTTTTTTTCATTCCTATTGCTTTTCATTCACATGATAGTTTATGCATCATTTTCCGCCTAAAACCAAACCACCTACTTCTAAAATGCATGAAAATTGACACATATAGGTTGTATGTTAGTTTTCATAGACATACAGATTTCACATGTTTATTAAGCCATCATCTTAGTTTATTCATTCACGCATGCTAGATATTAGTTCACTTAAAATGAATTAAAATAAAGTTGATGGGATCTTCCTCTAAAACGGAAATTGAGATTAGTCTTTATAAGGGCAAAAAACTATGAATCCCTTCTTCGTCGGTAGGCATAATATGACCCCTTCTACGTTGGGTAAGTAGTTTGTGTTGACTTAGTTTATCTCAACATTATAGTCCGAAGAGTTTCTCGTGATTATGATGGACTAAAGATAGAATTTACAGAAATTTATCGACCAAGAATTTTAACAGTAGAATTAGCCAAAAGGTTGGTTTATCCATTTACAGATAATTGAGTCTTGGGATCATTTATATAATTCTTGAGGAAGGTCAATTGTATAAATGCATGAGTCTTCGCGTTATGACATTAGATCATTAGACTTAAATTAAAATCGATGCACATGCTTATTATTTATTCTTCTTTTCGCAGTGTAGAACACGTTTATTTTACTGTTACAACAAATGGCTGGAAATATTAAAATCCCAATGCCTAGTGCCACACTTGGACGCGAGTCCTGGCTGAAAGTTTTTATGGACAACATGAATCAGTACACGCGAATGAAAAATGATGGGTCCAACTTTGCAGACTGGGAGGTGGCACTACGGAATGCTGCCATTGCTGACGGTAAGCTCAAGTACTTAACTGAGCCAATACCGGTCAACCCAGGCCCCAATGCAGGAGTCAACGAGTCAATTGCTTATAGTGACTTCGTTATGGAAGCGGGTGCGATAAAGAACGTACTCATCTTTGCAATGGAAACCAATTTGCAAAGACTTTTCATTGCTCAAGGAGGAAACAAGATTTTCACCACGCTCACTAACGAGTTCTCAAAAGCACCGAGAATCGTTACTTATGAGCATACTTGTCGCTTCTTTGATGCGAAACTCCAGAAGGGCCAACCGGTTAGCCCACACATTCTTCACATGATTGAGAATGTCGAGAAGTTGGAGGCACTTGATTGCAAAATCAGTGAGAGCATTGTCATTAACCGAATGCTTCATTCTTTTCATGATGGTTTTGCCCTTTTCAGGGCGAACTACTACATGAATGACTTGAAAAAGAGTCCTCGTGAGCTACACTCCCTTCTCGTACAGACCGAGAAGGATATGAAATTGAGTGGGAGCATGAAGCAGGATATTCTCACGATTTCCAACAAGGGTAAAGGTAAGGGCAAAGCTCCAGGCGACCTAACTGTAGGTAAGCCAAAGTTTAAAAAGCCAGGAAACGGTAAGAGTGGTCCTGGTGAGACTAGTGGCTCACAGGGCAAGGCAAAGAGCAAGGGCGGTGACATTGAGTGCCACTATTGTTACAAGACTGGACATTGGAGGAGGAATTGTCCCGTGTACCGTGAGGACATCAAAGCAGGGCGCGTCGTTCCTGTTGGTATGTCATCTTATATTCATATGATTGAGATTAACCATGCAAGTTTCGGAACTTGGGTACTAGATACTGGTTGTGGTTCTCATATGTGTAATCATTTGCAGGGCCTAAAGAACATCATACCTCTCGGAAAGGGTGATGTGGACCTGCGAATCGGGAATGGAGCCAGAGTTGCTGCTGTCTCGAAGGGAACATATGTAATCCAACTCCCTAGTGGTTTTGAGTTATTTTTAAATAACTGTTACTATGTACCCAGTTTGTCTAAGAACATTATTTCAGTTTTTGTACTTGATAAAGACGGATTTTCATTTTTAATAAAGGATAATAGCTGTATTTTCTCATTAAATGAAATGATTTATGGCAAAGCGGTTTCCATGAATGGAATTTACATCTTAGATCAAACCACGGAAGTATTACACGTGAATAATAAGAAATTAAAGGTTGGTGACAAAGATCAAACCTATCTATGGCATTGTCGAATGGGACACATAAATGAGAAACGCGTAAAGAAACTCGTCGATAATGGGACTATTCCCGCATTCGAATTTTCTACATATGGCACGTGTGAATCATGTCTCATTGGCAAAATGACTCGAATTTCCTTCAAAGGTGTTGGAATGCGCGCTAGTGACCTATTAGAACTCATACATACTGATGTTTGTGGACCTATGTCAATTACCGCTAGAGATGGCTATAGATATTTTATCACTTTCACGGACGATTTGAGTAGATACGGATATGTCTACTTAATGAAGCATAAAAGTGAGTCCTTTGAGAAATTCAAGGAATACCGAGCAGGGGTTGAAAACCAACTGGGTAGAAAGGTTAAAGCACTCCGTTCAGATCGGGGTGGCGAATATCTTTCAAATGAGTTTGATCAACACCTTAAAGACTGTGGAATCGTTCTACAGTTAACTCCACCTGGAACACCTCAATTAAATGACGTATCCGAACGGAGAAATCAGACCTTACTTGATATGGTTCGATCCATGATGAGTCACACGGTAGTGCCTGATTCATTATGGGGTTTTGCTCTTTTGTCAGCCGCTCTTATACTTAACCGAAGTCCGACTAAAGCTGACGACAAGACTCCATATGAAATGTGGAAGGGAACGGTACCTAACTTGTCCTTTATTCGGGTTTGGGGTTGCGAGGCTTATGTCAAGTGGAGACACGAGGATAAGCTCAGCCCGCGATCGATCAAGACATACTTTATAGGTTATCCAATAGGAACATTTGGTCATTACTTCTATTCGCCTACCGAACATCGAGTTTTTGTTGCGGCTAGTGCGACGTTATTAGAGAAAGAATTTCTCGAGAACAAGACGAGTAATAGAACCTTCGAGCTGTCGGAGATTCCAGAACCAAGAACCGATGAATGGATGGAGGAAGTTGTTCCTCCAACTGATGATACGGTTAATATTCCTGAGGAACCCAGAAGGTCGGGTAGAGTCTCATCCTCCGGACAGATACATTGGTATGGTCGAGGAGAATGACGTCTTACTCCTAGAGAGTAATGAACCCGCTACCCATAAAGGTGCTATGGCCTGTTCCGACTCAAAGCTATGGCTCGAAGCCATGCAATCCGAGATGGACTATATGTATGAGAATGACGTATGGGATCTAGTTGATTTACCTAATAAGGTAAAACCTCTACAGTGTAAATGGCTTTACAAAATAAAGCGTTCTATAGACGCGCAACCAGATACCTATAAGGCACGACTAGTGGCAAAAGGTTTCACTCAAGTGCACGGATTGCATTATGATGAGATTTTTGCACCTGTAGTCATGCTACGTTCCATTCAGATAATCTTAGCGATTGCCGCTTTTCATGATTATGAAATTTGGCAAATGGATGTGAAAACCGCCTTCTTAAACGGTTATTTTGAGGAAGAGTTGTACATGGTGCAACCCGAAGGTTTCATAGATCCTGAACATCCTAAGAAAGTATGCAAGCTTAAGCGTTCCATTTATGGACTTAAGCAAGCTTCTCAGAGTTGGAATCATCGTTTCGACCAGGTGATAAAAGAGTATGATTTCACTCGATCGGTCGAAGAACCATGCTTATATATCAAGTCGAGTGGGAGCAAGATTGTATTCTTGATATTGTATGTCGATGACATACTCTTGATCGGGAATGACATTCCTCTCCTATCTTCGGTTAAAGAATGGTTAAAGAACCATGTCCAGATGAAAGATCTGGGTGAGGCACAACGCATTTTGGGAATCCGTATCTACCGAGATAGATCACAACGGACGTTATCACTTAGTCAGGAGTCTTATTTGGATAAGATTCTTGAGAGGTTCAGCATGACCAACTCCAAGAAGGGGAACCTTCCAATGACGTCTGGGATGCGGTTGAGCAATTCTCGCCACCCACGACGCCCGAAGGGTTGAACGCATGAGTCGTATTCCTTATGCATCTGCAATAGGATCGATCATGTATGTCATGATATGCACACGTCCAGACGTGGCATATGCATTGAGTATGACGAGTCGGTACCAAGGCAATCCAGGTGAAACACACTGGATAGCTGTTAAAAACATCCTCAAGTACCTACGGAGGACTAAGGATTGGGTATTGACTTATGGAGGAGATTCTAAGCTATGCGAAATCGGTTACGCAGATGCTAGCTTCCAAACGGATCGAGATGATTCTAAATCTCAGTCCGGGTTCGTCTTCACTCTTAATGGTGCTGCAGTCAGCTGGAAGAGTTCCAAACAGAGTGTTGTAGCAGATTCTACTACTGAATCCGAGTACTATGCCGCTCGGAGGCGCAAAATGCTAAGGAAGCGATATGGATGCGTCAATTCTTACAAGGACTTACGATAGTTCCTAGTTCGAATGACCCGATCACCATCTATTGTGACAATAGAGGTGCCATCTTCGAGGCTAACAAATCTAGACATGTACATCGGAAAGCTCACCTGATCCGTGATTACGTGGAGCAAGAAGAGATAGTGATTGACAAGATTGCGACGGATGATAACATCGCGGACCCTCTCACTAAACCGTTGAATTTTGATAAGCATGAAGGGCACGTTATTTTCATAGGAATTAAACGTGTTCCTGAGTTGTAGTAGTTGATTATGGATTTGATACATTATCGTTTTCATATACTATTTATAACTTCATCGTTTAATATATAATATTTTGTTTTTCATGTAGATTGTACAGACAACATTGAACGCCACAAAGTGAACTGAATTACATTATATTTGTTTGGTCCGTAATCGCCCATGTGAGCTGATAACTCCAGCTATTATATTGTGCAGTCGATTGATGGTGGGTTCAACGAGCCATAAGTCAAACGGTTGACTGATCGTTCACAAATACGAGATTATAACGATACCTCGTAGGACAAAATTTTTGTGACAACGTAATAGAGTCCTAAACGTTTAAAAACATTCGGTGCCAGGTCGTGGATTGGACGTCCATTGTGTTCCTTGAGTCGATTCTTTTGTTTATCAACTGTCTCTTGAGATTAAGGCAGTTTTTGGGTGAGTTTGGTTTCTTTCTCACGGCCTGCCGTAAATGGAGGCTAAGTAGATTTTTTCTAGGTCATTTCATACTGTGCTTACATCTGCAGGATTCGAGTTGAGGAAAATATCCAAACCTTATCAGGTATAGTTATTTCTCAGGGCCACTCGAGGAGTTGTAACTGAAATGCATGGCCATGCTCGAATGTTGATTCGTTTATCAGTTAAGTTACTCTCTAGTCGGGGAAACCACTCTTGATACAGATCAATTGTAAAATACGACCTTTATGAATACGGATTTTGCAAATTGTTTTACATTGAGTGGGAGAAATTTTAGGATATGAGAATCGGTTATCGCACATACACTTGTGAGGACAAGTGGGAGTTTGTTGGAGTTTGTGTCCTCCACAAATTAGTGTGATAACATTTGTAAATCTCTTACAGGTTCACAAGGGTATACTTCGTATTTAATCAGTTGATTAACGATTACCTAATAACGGTTGGCTTGCTAGAAAGTTTGACGTTATTATCATACAGATGGCGGTGATCAACTGGTCCCTAAAGGTCACCTAAAGGATGTGTTTGGGAGATATGGTTATGGAAATGTAATCACATTGATGCCTTATATGACTAAACAGTTAGTCAATGTGTTGATGAGACGATTATTTAATGCCGATTAAATAATATTAGCTGAGACGAATTAACGGTCAATTCGTAAATTGAATATAATATGTTATATTTAATTAATGTATATAATGTTAAGCTTGGACGAATTAATATGTTAATTCGTAATTAAATGTAATCGGTTATATTTAATCAACAAGATGAATGTGTCATAGTGGTAATAGTAAGGGTACTCAAACCAAGAGGTTATGGGATCGATCCTCACTAGATGACAATTTATATTTAACACATTTTATACATTAACCCTAATTTTACGGAAAATTTGAGGGACCGATTCTAGCAAAAGAACAAAGACATATCTCATATCGTCTTGGGTGCAACTGATAGGCGAATATCAACTTTGATATTGTTCTTAGGCCGTTTTTGCTAGGACCGAAGGTTATTTCTTAATCCTTTATGCTTTTGTTTATGCAATTTAGTTTAATGACTCGTAATCATCACTTTATAATTCGTTATAGTCCTTAAATTTAAAGGGCGGCATACAGATAAATCCGACAGTTTCGCCCTTCGTGGAACCCGCCACGGGAGGGGATGTGCACATTAATGAGATAGGGTTATCGCTCGAGATGATGAGCGGGGCTTAGGTGGGACCGGCTACGGTCCCCCACTGGCAGGGCTGGTCCAGTGGATAGTCGGTGACGGAGATTGATTGGAGTGGGATTGATTGTGTGTGATTGTGTGGACATGGGCCACGGGGGCGCATGGGAAACAAGCGTTTGCATTTGTGGAGTCGCCACCAATTTATTGTGGAAAATTGGAAACCGTTCGAATACCTCGTGTCATGTCAAGACACAAAGTAGTGACATGAACACCAAGAACTCGTTACTCTTAGCATTCTATGTCTAGAATGACTCTCGTGGATGCCAATGAACACGGATGTTCACAGAGATCTGGAGTAAGGGGTGAGGGTACGTATTAGGAAGCTCTTTTGATCGAACACCTAATCCCGCCCGCCTCGATAGCGGCCACTACTAATGATTAGGGAAGTTATTCGTACTTGATATATCATCGATTATATGCATGCAATGCAACATCCAAGTTTTAATCCTAACATGTGAGAATTAATACCAAGTCGGTGAACAATTAATTTAGCATACAATTGGGTCGAAGTTGGAATTAAGGTTCAATTACATGTGAAAACATACAAATGATACAAAATACAAGGATAAATACGATAAAAGAAAATTACAATAATAAAAATAATAATTACATCGGGTTAAATGATTTATGTCGAAAATACATCTAAAACGGATAATTTGAGAAAAAGAATAAAAGAATAAATTAACGAACAAATCAGTAGGCGATAATACGGTAAATAATTAATTATACGTAAGATAATTAAACTAAGTCAAGGCAAAACGGAAGTTCAGAGACAGAAATCAACCTGGAACAGGCGCAGCAGGACTGCGCCCTTTTGAAGAGGCGCAACACTTGCTGCGTCTGTTCCAAGGTTGAGTTCTGGCTGTGAAGCCGGAACTGCAAATCGTTAATGTTAATTGATGATTTTAAGGATTGATTATATTATTCGACTCGGATGGAAGTGATTTAATTCATTAATTACATATGAATGAGTCATAAAAGCAATAAAACATGGATGAAACGAATGTAGATGGATTAATTACATGGATGAAAGATTGATTAGCGACATAGGTGAACTAAATAGGTTAAACATGACGAATTAATGACAAATATGACGAACATGACAATAGACAGATGAAAATATATCAAAGGTCGAATTCCAGAAACTCAATATGAACAAATCGAATCTCTACAACCCGGATTGAGTTTAATGACGAAAACCCGCAAATATGAGTTATAAGGGATTTAAGTCAGAATTTAATGACGAATTATATGCGTTAATGAATGATAAATAATATACATGTGAGATGATTATGTTATTGTACCAAAGAATTAAAGAAAACAAACGAAAACGAATAAAGAAGACGAATAACATAGGACGAAGGAAGAAGAAAGGAAGCAGAAACTGCGGCAGCCTCACGAAGAGGCGCAACAGGTACTGCGCTCCTTCAAAGAGGCGCAGCAGTTGCTGCGTCCTTTCTCGACGGTTTGTCTTCTGGTAATCCGAAAAAAGGGTTTTAAAGCATGGTTTTCTAAATCGGTTTTAAGAAGTATTTTCGACATAAACCTTACATTAGTGATACAAAAAGTAAAGAACAATAAATAAAAGGAGGATTATACACCCTCAGACTTACATGTTTGACGAAACGAGATGAACTAAGTTTACGATTAGTGATGCTCGACGCGAATGTAACGAAAGTGCCCTCGTAAGAGGAAAACGATTAAGATTAATTAAGTTGATTGATTTGGAGTTGGTCAAATTGGTCGATCATGCAAACGAGGCTGGTACTCAAAAGGATCCGAGCTTACGTGGTCGAATGTTCAAGCACGTAGACGCCAAAAAGTAAGAACGTGGTCTAGATAATGCAAAGGGAGAAGAGAAGGGCGGACACTCGCGTGAGAAATATGAGAGACCGAAGGTCTCTATTTATACTAATCACGGAATTAGGGTTTAGGAAAGGAGAGAAAGATCCGGAAACTTGGACGAAAAGAAAACATTGAGGAAAAGGCGCAGCAGATGCTGCGTTCCTTGGAAGAGGCGCAGCACTTGCTGCGTCCTTTCCTCAGCGGGTTCCTCCTGCGCAAGAAAGCGTGTTTGACAGCCTGTTTTATTTTAGGCATAACTTTCTCTACAAGACTCGGAATAAGGTGATTTCGGTGGCGTTGGAAAGCCAAAAGAAAGATCTAGAACTTTCTGTGAAATAGGACTAATCCAAAAAATTTGTTATCACCTCGTAAAACGGGCCTAAAGGTCGGGTTATCATTTTAGCTAAATGAAATACACATTTTGTAATGTAAACTTTAAGTTTAGCCTAATGAAGTGACATGAGACTCAAAATGAGATATAATCTCAACATTTTATGACATCCTAACCTTAGGTAGACAAGCACATTGCTTTGACTCGGGATTTGACGGTTTTAGGAAATGAAGACGGTTTTTGACCCGGACTCCAAATGTACTCTAATTACTGCCAAATCGATCGTATCGGCACGTAGATGACAATTAAGAGGTAGACATAAATGTTTGAGCGATCACTTGACGATAAACTTACGAACCACACAAATCATTCCGGTACCAAACATGCCGCCCAATCATCACCAGGTGGTTTTGCGGGAGGTGCAGAAATGAGGTATCTACAGAGCCCCCACTTTGACTGAGGCTTGGACAAGGCAAAAGTCAAAGTATAGCCATCAGGTCAATCGAAGATTACAACCTGACGACTATGGCGACGTGAGGCGGTTCAAGGGGTCTGAACCAAGGACGTGTCGTCGGGAACATTTAAGAGTCTGTCGACTTTCGGGGAGGGTCGTTTAAAGTCCATTAACTACGTAAGGAGGCTCTCCAGCCATAAGAAGAGACCATACCTGAGATACCCCTGGGTGAAATGGGACCGAAGACGCTTCGGCAAAACTCTTTGGTCTGAAGATAACTTGGTGTCTGAAGGCATTAGGGGTCACAGGGATTATGAAGAAACTTCTTAACACTTCTGAAGGCTAACTCTGAAGGATATCTCCAAAGAGAAGGGCTGAAGGACAACTCTCTGAAGGACTGGAAGAGGACTTAACGGAAAAGGGGTTATCTGAAGGTTACTGAAAGGATTATCTGAAAGTGTCTGAAGAAATAAAGGATTATCTGAAGGGAGGAAGGCTCAAGGAAGGATTATCCTAAAGGGCATCTAAAGGGTTATCTGAAGGGTTGTCTGAAAGATTAAGGTAAGTTTCTGAAAGATCTGAAGGGTTTATCCTGAAAAGGGTTATCTGAATGATATGAAGGTTTATCCTGAAAAGGGTTACCTGAAAGGCATGAAGGTTTATCCTGAAAAGGGTTACCTAAAGGGATGAAGGATCGCCTGGTGGTATCTGCCTGTCTCTGTCCTCAAGCAAACTCTCGCTGGGGAATAGAACGATGATTTTGGAAGAAGACAGCAGGACACAGTCTGGAACTGCTGGGAGAAATCTGCTTGCGTTCAGCTTCAAACAAACTTCGGGAAGATTTGGAGTCGATGTTGATCTCCATGTCTCGAGAGAGAATGAGCTCTCGCTGAGGGAACATAATCGGGAACTGATCTCCATGTCTCGAGAGGAAATGTCTATCCGTGTACTCTCGTTAGGGGAACAGAATAGAGGTGTGTCGAAACACCTGTCAAAGAATATTCGCTCGTTGTGGCAAGCGAGGTCTTGAAAAAGTACTGCTTCTGATACTTACCTGCATGGTTAGTAGCCACACAAGAATGCAATCTAATATATGCACGTAAGCGATTATTACATGGACCTCGAATGAGGAAACACATAGGTTTTGCAAAAGTCGTTTCTTTTTAAAAGTTGTTTAAAACTTGTTCGAAGAAATTTGCCGTTGACAATGCGTTATGCATATTCAATGGGCCTTAGACATAGGACTTGACACGACGTAGACCTACTAGGACACGAAGCGAAATGTAGACTTAGGTTTTGACTGACGCGACACTAACTTAGGTTTGAGGCGACACAGGGATGACTTTGACAGACTTTGTTTAAGTATGCGCAACCCCTAGCCAAGTGTGGGTGACAATGCGTATCAGTTCCAAAGGTATAAGAATTGCAAGAATGATGAAGGCATATAAAGGCAAGGCATGAGCCATGGATCATCTGTCTACTAGGACTTCTTTCACTACCGTTTGTTGTAAAAGAGACCCCTCTCGAGGCACGATGACTTGGAGAATTGATCTAAGATCTTTGTCATTGTCCGGACCGAGTACTAGCTTGACTCAAAAAAGGAAAAAAAGGAAGGGTGGCATCTCGGAAGAGAATCCCCCATGATGAGAAGATGGCTCTGGAATTTTGGTAAAAAAGAGGCTGGGCGACAATAAAGAGCCCCCAGTATAGAGGTGTTGTTTGTGGAAGGGATGTTAATTGAGGTTGGAAGGTTGAAAATTATGATGGTTGAGATGGTTGTGTCCTTGAGGACTGCCTACGTATTCACGTGAGGTGAAATCAAACCAGATCGTAGTCCTGAGGTTTGGTTAATTTTGTTTGGGTGTTGTGGTTGTATCCTTCTTGGGTAAGAAAGGACTGCCTACGTATCCACCTGAAATAGGTGAAATCAAACCATACTCGTAGTTCAAGTGTGTGCCTAAGCTATGTTGTTAGGGCCTTAAAGTGCAGGGTCACAAGGGTGTATTCCTTTGGTGACTCGAAGAACTGATTTGAGATAACTCCCTCTGATCATGGACCAAAGAGGTGTAACTAATTTTGTAAAAATTTCTTTGTCATGTGAGCACATTTAGTGGACCCTAAGGATGATATGGGTATGTCCCGTTCTAAGAAGCAAATTATTTGAAGACTCCGTGTATGGGTCAAGGTGAAACTGGATTGGATATATGGAATGTGGTGCTCGGTAATAAGAGGCTTTGATGAACAAATCTCTGGAGCTTGATTTTGTGGAGTTAAGGCTTGATGGGATTATGGCTTGTAGTGTGGCTTGGAAATGGGGTCTCTTGGCTTGATGTAGCCTGAGCACATAAAGGTAGGTTAACATAACGTGGGTTCAAGTTTCCATGTCTTGGCCCTAAAGGATGGGTATATTTGACGAGCTTTAGAGGATTCTCAAAATTCCTAACTATCTCCCTGTAACGGTGTCGAGAAGGACTTAGGGTGTGTGATGTATGAAAGGCTAAGTGAGGGTTCTAGCTGACCATCTTCATCAATGTCTGATTCTATATAGACTTCAGCAGTATTTCGTCCAGTATCTGATTTCAGGCTTGTTCTTGATTCAGACTCGAATTCTTGGTCTAGGGTATATCTTGGATTTCTGCTCAGATTTTTGATCAGGTTTTGAAGGATAACGTTGTCTTTGGATATTGACTTGACTTGCTTGATTGAGCCTTCTTCTTTTGTCTCTTTTGTCTTGGGCTATAGGCATAACTACGGCTTCGGATATTGATCTTGGGTATTTCTCTTGATTGAACCTTTGTCTTTGATCGTGGCTCGTATCATCTTGGATTTGATTGCTACCATGGATTTGGGTTAGACTAGAGCCTTTGGTGTGAAATAGGGTTGGTCTTTAGTAACACGGGTTGTTTATTATGGGGAATGGGCTTGCCTTCCGTCATGGATTGTCAACAAGGGAGATGGTCTGGATTCGTCCTAGAATCTCTTGAGATAGGCTCGTCCTAGACTAGGGTTATATTGTGGTTTCTATTGCCAGACATGGAATAGTTAAGAAAAATGAACACGGAGTTTCGGGTCCTCTACAACTTGGAATGGAACATCATATAAGTGCAACTCACATCAACTGTCATGTGTTGTTGTTTTTTTTTTAAATGTCTCAAATCTATTCTTGTTGTCACAGGAAATGGTAAAGGAAGAGATAGGATAGAATATGTGAATTGAAGAGTGTACCTTTATTGAAATGAATGATAAATGTATAGACTTGAGAAGACGCGTGACTCGTGGGACAGCCCTCAGGTTGTCACTAGAAATGAAAATGAAGATAGACACTAGAACAATTGGGGAAAGAAAGCCTAAGTCTCGGACTCGGATCCGGACTTCGACTCGATCTTAGATCTAGACTCGTAATCATCGGCCCATGCTTGAACATTTTCTCTTCCGGCAACTGGCTTCGACATCCGGCTTTGAGCATTCACCCATTTGAGCACCTCGTCCTCATCATTGGGAACACTGGAAGGATAACAATCAAGAAGAGTTTCTTGATAAGTGGTATATCCATGAGGATTGCCTAAGCTACCTTATGGGTTAAAAGTTGAGAGGGACAACTTCCTGTTTTCGATCATATCCTGAATGACGTTTTTTAATTTGTAACATTTCTCTGTATCATGCCCTTTGCCTCTATGGTATTTGCAGTAGGCATTCTCATCCTAGAATTTGGATTTCTTCTCTGGGTCAGGTATAGGTCCTATAGGCTTCAACATTCGTTGTTCCATGAGTCTCTGAAAGGCATCGGCGTATCTAATACCAATGTTGGTAAATTTCCTAGGAGGTGTGCCTTTATTTTCGGAAGCCTTTGTAAATGACATTGGAGGGTTGTTAGGAATAGATAGTTCACTAGTTACTTTCTCCTTAGGACTGTCAAATTGAGGGTTTGTCTGGACACTTTTCATCTTGAGAGGTTGGGCATCAAGCTTCTTACCCATTTCGGCAATCTGATTTTCCATGTTGGAAAGCCGAGAGTTTAGGCTATCAATAGCTCCCTTTATTTTGGAAAATTTGTTGTCAAAGGCCCTGGAAAGCATGAGCATTCCATTTTGGATATTGTCGTCTTCAAGCACGTTGATCTCTTCGCTATCATGAGGAGCGAGGAGGTGAGAACAGTCTAGGAATGAGTCTTCATGGTCATGTTTAATGATATTAGACCCAAGAGTGTCGGTCTTGGATTTCTTGGCGGAAGGTGGCACAGGAAGCTTGCCATCCTCGATCATTTCCTGAATAATATGCTTTAGACAAAAGCATTCCTCCGTATCGTGTCCCCTACCTTGATGGTACTGACAATATGAATTGCCCTTCCATCTAGGGAATATCTTTTCAAAGTCTGGGGTTGGACCAATTGGATGAAGTTTTCCTTGGGAAATCAGTCTTTGTAGAGCTACTTCATATGTGGTTCCGAGGTCATAGAATTCCCTATGAGCTCGTCCCGGCCTTCTGGGTGGAGTTTCCAAGAGGTTAACTCCCTTTCCTTCATTGGCCTTCTTAGGTGGGTGAGTTGTGTTGAAGCTATGACCTGGCCTTGGGGTATGAGAAGAAGGTAAAGGTATCATCATGCCTATCTTGTTTTCCATATTGATGACACGAGCGCTCAAGTCTTCGATGGTGGCCTGAAGCTTAATGATTGCAGCACTTAGTCCCTTGACGTCGACAGATAAACGTTCTTGAATACTTTCATTGGAAATTGCGGAATTCCTACCGAGAAGAAAATGATGCGCATTACAACTTGATTTGACACGGGATCACGCATACTAAGGCAACAAACAAAGGACATGCAACGTGATGCGATGACTAGACTCTTGATTTGTGAATCCAGGAAATGTCGTGAGTGACTTCTCGTGTTTGAATTCACGGTGCTTGACCTTGACCTTTAGACCCGAGTGTTGACTCTAAGACGTGTTGATTCTAAGACGTGTGTTTAAGACAGACTTGACTCGAGGTTTGCTTATAGGTGTTAAGAAGACTGTTGTAGTTTAGACTCAAATATGAGGCCCATTGAGACTCTTGTGTTGAGCCTCGAAACGTATGACTCGAGGTGTCGAAAATCCTTAGATCCTAACTGAATTGGGGTAGGGGGTCCAAATGACGGCGTGACGCCTTAGGACTTGACTTGAATTTTGAAAAGACCCAAAATGTAAAGGAAGACGGGTTTATGAACCGACCGAGTTCCGACTAGGACATAGTCGGTTTAGATTTTGACTCTAACTTAGCCCAATTGAATTTACATGTTTACATTTAAATGTTGGAAAATATTTTGTTTTTTTTTTTTGTTTTTTTTTTGATTTTTTTTTTTGGTTTCTTTTTTGTTTTTACGTTTTTTTTTGTTTTTGTGTTTAGTTTTGAAATGGGTTTTAGACCCGAAGTTTGACTCGACATATGGACAGAGTTTGAACTGTTTTTGCGCTAAATTTGGCCTTTTTCGAAAATTTACATTTTAAAAGAGGTTTTGATTTTTACAAATTTCGCCATGGTCTTGTTTAGAAAATGGTGATCACATATGGTACAAACATTATACAAGCATTATAACGGGATGCTGAGTGCATTTAAAAGGGTTTTGGTTTAAAGGGTGGGTTGCCATACCGAACAATCAAACCCAAAGTCTGTGGAGAGGCTCGTACCAAACAAGAGTAAGGCCGATTCCTAGCCCATTTCCTCAAGTAGTGAAAGTCCTTGATACAAACAAGAGTAAGTACCATGGTATGGATAACGACAATCGCTATCCATCTTTAGGCCCAAATAAGAATTAGGACCGTTTAGACGGGACGATTGGTCGAATGGGTTGGGTTGGGCCTAGGAAGGCCGAATAAACGGTCTAGGAAGACCGAGTTATGAAAACCGACAATTGTCTTGTACAAACTATTCCCTAACCTTGTTCAAGTTTCACCATTTTGGCTACACGTAAGTGTATTATCCCCAGCGGAGTCGCCAAACTATGGACATCGGCCACGGGGGCGCTTCGGAAACAAGCGTTTGCATTTGTGGAGTCGCCACCAATATATTGTGGAAAATTGGAAACCGTTCGAATACCTCGTGTCATGTCAAGACACAAAGTAGTGAGATGAACACCAAGAACTCGTTACCCTTAGCATTCTATGTCTAGAATGACTCACGTGGATGCCAATGAACACGGATGTTCACAGAGATCTGGAGTAAGGGGTGAGGGTACGTATTA
This sequence comes from Silene latifolia, assembly GCF_048544455.1. Lineage (NCBI taxonomy): Eukaryota > Viridiplantae > Streptophyta > Magnoliopsida > Caryophyllales > Caryophyllaceae > Silene > Silene latifolia. The sequence goes on along the minus strand of NC_133537.1, from coordinate 45,352,638 downwards.
GGAAGCTCTTTTGATCGAACACCTAATCCTGCCCGCCTCGATAGCGGCCTCTACTAATGATTAGGGAAGTTATTCGTACTTGATATATCATCGATTATATGCATGCAATGCAACATCTAAGTTTTAATCCTAACATGTGAGAATTAATACTAAGTCGGTGAACAATTAAATTAGCATACAATTGGGTCGAAGTTGGAATTAAGGTTCAATTACATGTGAAAACATACAAATGATACAAAATACAAGGATAAATACGATAAAAGAAAATTACAATAATAAAAATAATAATTACATCGGGTTAAATGATTTATGTCGAAAATACATCTAAAACGGATAATTTGAGAAAAAGAATAAAAGAATAAATTAACGAATAAATCAGTAGGCGATAATACGGTTAATAGTTAATTATACGTAAGCTAATTCAACTAAGTCAAGGCAGAACGGAAGTTCAGAGACAGAAATCAACCTGGAACAGGCGCAGCAGGACTGCGCCCTTTGGAAGAGGCGCATCAGTTGCTACGTCTGTTCAAAGGGTGAGTTCTGGCTGTGAAGCCGGAACTGCAAATCGTTAATGTTAATTGATGATTTTAAGGATTGATTATATTATTCGACTCGGATGGAAGTGATTTAATTCATTAATTACATATAAATGAGTCATAAAAGCAATAAAACATGGATGAAACGAATGTAGATGGATTAATTACATGGATGAAAGATTGATTAGCGACATAGGTGAACTAAATAGGTTAAACATGACGAATTAATGACAAATATGATGAACATGACAATAGACAGATGAAAATATATCAAAGGTCGAATTCCAGAAACTCAATAAGAACAAATCGAATCTCTACAACCCGGATTGAGTTTAATGACGAAAACCCGCAAATATGAGTTATAAGGGATTTAAGTCAGAATTTAATGATGAATTATATGCGTTAATGAATGATAAATAATATACATGTGAGATGATTATGTTATTGTACCAAAGAATTAAAGAAAACAAACGAAAACGAATAAAGAAGACGAATAACAGAGGACGAAGGAAGAAGAAAGGAAGCAGAAATCGCGGAAGCTCACGAAGAGGCGCAAGCAGTATCGCGCTCCTTCAAGAGGCGCAGCGATTCTTGCTGCGTCCTTTCTCGACGGTTTGTCTTCTGGTAATCCGAAAAAAGGGTTTTAAAGCATGGTTTTGTAAATCGGTTTTAAGAAGTATTTTCAACATAAACCTTACATTAGTGATACAAAAAGTAAAGAACAATAAATAAAAGGAGGATTATACACCCTCAGACTTACATGTTTGACGAAACGAGATGAACTAAGTTTACGATTAGTGATGCTCGACGCGAATGTAACGAAAGTGCCCTCGTAAGAGGAAAACGATTAAGATTAATTAAGTTGATTGATGTGGAGTTGGTCAAATTGGTCGGTCATGCAAACGAGGCTGGTACTCAAAAGGATCTGAGCTTACGTGGTCGAATGTTCAAGCACGTAGACGCCAAAAAGTTAGAACGTGGTCTAGATAATGCAAAGGGAGAAGAGAAGGGCGGACACTCGCGTGAGAAATATGTGTGACCGAAGGTCTTTATTTATACTAATCACGGAATTAGGGTTTAGGAAAGGAGAGAAAGATCCGGAAATAACCGACTTAGGTTAAACCCGGAAACTTGGACAAAGAGAAAAGCTTGAGGAAAAGGCGCAGCAGATGCTGCGTTCCTTGGAAGAGGCGCAACACTTGCTGTGTCCTTTCCTCAGCGGGTTCCTCCTGCGCAAGAAAGCGCGTTTGACAGCATGTTGTATTTTAGGCATAACTTTCTCTACAAGACTCGAAATAAGGTGATTTCGGTGGCATTGGAAAGCCAAAAGAAAGATCTAGAACTTTCTGTATAATAGGCCTAATCCAAAAAATTCGTTATCACCTCGTAAAACGGGCCTAAAGGTCGGGTTATCATTTTAACTAAATGAAATACACATTTTGTAATGTAAACTTTAAGTTTAGCCTAATGAAGTGACATGAGACTCAAAATGAGATATAATCTCAACATTTTATGACATCCTAACCTTAGGTAGACAAGCACATTGCTTTGACTCGGGATTTGACGGTTTTAGGAAACGAAGACGGTTTTTGACCCGGACTCCAAATGTACTCTAATTACTGCCAAAACGACCTTATCGGCACGTAGATGACAATTAAGAGGTAGACATAAATGTTTGACCGATCACTTGACGATAAACTTACGAACTGTCACAAATTATTCCGGGTACCAAACATGCGGCCCAATCATCACCGGGTGGTTTGCGGGAGGTGCAGAAATGAGGTATCTACAGATTGGTTGTGTTTGTGTTGCATTAATGATTATTGTTGTTGGTTTAAGTTGAGTCATGTCGCAGATGCTGACCTTGTGTGGTTGTCTTGTTTGTTTATGTGTCTGCCGTGATCCCTTATGGTGAGCAGTCAGTCTTAGCAGGTGCTGATGTGGTTGATAGCTGAAGTCCTGGCATGGGGGTGTGTCGTCACGAGTTCGGATAGAGATAGTGCGTAGCTGATGAGTTGTATCTTTATTTTATTGGTTGGTTGTAACACGTGTAATATCACTATAATTGTTCTTTTATCGACTTTTGATGATTACTTACCTCGGGCAACCGAGATGGTAATGCCTTTATATGCTAGGGAAGGCCTGGTTAAGGCTCCTCAGTATAAGGGGGTGTTACACTCACTCAAATCCATATCCTCATCCATATGAAACGAAGAAGGACCCTCATCAAAACACACCTGCAACAATTGCAAACCCCCCAGGTACTCCCCAAGTAAGGATAGCCCTGACAATACTCTCCTCCTGATGCTGACGCCGAATAGCAGTCCGACACTCATGATTACTCCGAGGAGCGAAATTCTTGAGCAAACAAAGTGGTAGAGCAAGCAAACGAACCCAACGGGAGAGATCACTAGGGGAATCAGCCACATCATCCAAGGCCCCTTTCAAAGCCCGAGCAAACCCAAGACGACACTTAGGAGGAATAGATTTCACGGCGCGAAGGCCCAAGAAACAATAAACGATCAAGCGAGGATATAGACCACTGAACAAACTCAACACTATCATCAGAAGAAACCGAAGTAGAAGGAGCCGTAGGTCTCGGAATACCATAAATATGAAAGGTGTAGAGGCCATCAACACACTCCGGATGCATCACAATATCACCCCGACTATGCCGACATCTAGCTCGAGTAGTATGGGTTTTAAAACACACCCCACACAACCAGAGCCCCATCCATCTCAAAGAACTCTCAGCATTGGAATAAACAGTCAAACTATCAGTAAGAGTCTGACGCGTAAGGTCCAACGCACCCTCATGACAATGTCGGTCCTGTAAATGTTTCTGCCATGCAGCCTTAGTTAGGCCCTTAGCAAAACCATCCCGACATGCATGAAGACCCGAAAAAGGACAATGGTACCGCACAAGCTCAGGCATGAAAGGACAGAAAAAACCCAACACCCTTCCTCGCACACAGCGGCGTTAAACAGCCAAGGGCGACTAACACACCAACCACAACGAAAATGGTTGACAAACAACCCAAGAAAAACCGCACAACCCGAACCCCAACAGCAACCCGCAAAGCCCACTACAACCAGAACCCACACGCACAAAGCAGAGTCAAAGGTGGCAGTGGCCGAGCACAGGACAGGGGCACCACCGGACCACCGCAGCAAAGCAGAAACAACGAAGAAAGTAACGGAAACAAAAAGGAAAAGAAAAGAGTCACTCACCGGTGGAAGGACCCAAGGACAGCGCCGTCAACCACCACAACAATGACCGGTGACTTGAGGTCGGAAGGCCAATGAGAGGTGGAGTAGGTCGACAATGGTCGCAGAACAGGCGACAAAGCCGCCTGAAAAGACAAAACGCTGCACGAAATATCCCTCTCAATAGTGAAAAACCACCGCGGGAACAACCCACAACAAACTCCCCTGACCGGCGACGTGAGGTCTAAAGGTCGACGTGGGATGGTTGTCGGCAGCCAACGGCGGAAGAAAACCCAGAAACTCGAAGCCCTTAAACGATGCCCTAATCACACAACCACAACGAGAAGGACTAGGGTGGCGGCTAAGGGTCGCCGGAAATCGAGCCAGAAATCGCCCCTCCCCCCTCTCTCTCTCTAACGTTCAAATGTTATTATTATTATTATTATTATTATTATTATTATTATTATTATTATTATTATTATTATTATTATTATTATTATTATTATTATTATTATTATTATTATTATTATTATTATTATTATTATTATTATTATTATTATTATTATTATTATTATTATTATTATTATTATTATTATTATTATTATTATTATTATTATTATTATTATTATTATTATTATTATTATTATTATTATTATTATTATTATTATTATTATTATTATTATTATTATTATTATTATTATTATTATTATTATTACCGGATTTGTAAATATCGACGACGTTTTAGTAAACGTCGACGACGTTTTTCAAAAAAAAAAGACGACCTTGCCCCTACTATCTCACTTCACCATTTCTCTCTATTCTCTCTAACTCAAAACAACTAAAACTCAACTTCCACCAACAGTCAATCGATTCGGCCACCACCACTACCACACCCCCGCCGCTGCTACCACCACTGCCCTGCCGCCGACACCACGCCCCTGCCGCCGGTGACAAGGTAAGTGTTTTTTTTTTGTTAAATTAGTTTAGAAATTGAATCTAATTGAGTTAAACTATGAAATTAAATAGTTTTCTTTCATTTCTTGTTATTGCTAATCGATTAAATTCATTAGATTTGGTAGTAATAATTGAATTAGGTGAATTTAGTTTATGTTTTTGTATCCGATTAGTTGAATTATTATTTAGTTTGTTAGTTGTTTTGTTGGTAATTAGTTGTAATAGTATTGTTGTTTTGTGTTAATTTGTTGCTAATTAGTTGAATTGGTTGCTAAATAGGTTGAATTAGATGTCGATTAATGTTGTTGTTTGTGTCGAATTGTAGTCGAAAAAATTGGGGAAGTGGCATCCATGGCCAAACGTGGGAAAATCACGTTCAACCATGGTACCAACGTGGGATTTGCACGTTCACCATGGAAGAAACATTGGAAAATCACGTTTCAACCATGGTGAAACGTTGGAAAATCACGTTCTGCCATGGTGAAACGTAATTTTCCATCGTTTCTACCATGGTGAACGTTGAATTACCATGTTTCAGCCACGGTCAACGTGGAATTTGCACGTTTCTGCCACGGTCAACGTGGAATTTGCACGTTTGACCATGGTCAAACTTTGATTATCTTTGTTTGATCTGTGGTCAAATGTGCAATTTCCACTTTCGCCCGCGGTAAATTAATTTTTTTTTTTAAAAAAACCGTGTTTTATGCTATTATTTGCCGATTTTTGTTACTTTATATGATATTTAGTCGATTAACGTGTTTTCTAACGACTTATAATTTCCTAATGCAGATGGCAGATCGAAATGAGAGAGGAAGGCAATCATAAATGCTCCGCCTCCGCCAAACATACACGACCGTACCGTTGGGCGTAATGTTACGGGCTCGAAGCGTCGTTTGCGAGTTAAGCAGGCCCACAAGCAGCCACCCCCACTTCGAGAGACGTCTGGAATGGTTATGATGCCTACTCCCGGTCACGTCGTTAGCGAGACGAAGGAGGCGAGGTCACGGGAGGTTGCTGGTAGTTACCAGCATGATAGAGAGGATGAGCCGTCGGACGACGGTTCTGGGGAGGAGGAGGAGGATGCTGGAGAGTATGTGGTCCAACCGAACCCGCCACCGCCGAGAGTGTTGCGTCTGAAGTTGGGTCGGGATAGTAGAGGACGTTATTCGAGTGTTAGAGAGTCCTCTAGCACCGATAGGTCAAGGTGGCCGAGGAGGGATAGTTCTTGGATCCTGAGAGAGCCCGTTCCTGGTGGTCCTAGGAACCCTAACACCCTACGGAGTTTTGGTGGTCACGTTGCGTTCAACAGTTGGTCGGACCCTAACCCGGAGAATATGAGGTCGTGGATCAAGCTCTACGAGAGGCCGAAAGCTGGGAGGGAGATTAGGCACATGGTTCTCACTGAGGGTGTTGCAGCTACCGTACAGGCGAGCGGGCTTGGGGTTTTGAAGGAGTGTTTTACAACCGGTCTAGATGATAACCTCCTTAGTGCTTTTATCGAGAGGTGGCACCCGGATACTAACACTTTCCATATGCCTTTTGGAGAGATTAGTATCATGCTCCATGATGTCTAGCATATTCTTGGGATACCTGTTAGTGGTGATCGGGTGCTTGTGGCCGGTTCGGGCGAGGATGATGACAGTGGTCTGAGGGGCAAGATTGCGAGGTTTTATGGAGTTCCTGAGTCCGATGTTGTACCACCGCTCTACAAGAATGGCGGTTTACTAACATCGAAGTTGAGGAATGTTGTTTACCTAGGGAACGAGCCTGACTCGTTACGGGCTTACCTCTTGATGTTACTGGGTCATACTCTTTTCATGGATAAGAGTGGTGATAGGGTGTCCGCTCAGTTGTTGCCCTTGTTTGATAGTCTTGAGCGGGTTGGTTCATATGCTTGGGGTGCGGCTTGTTTAGCTTACTTGTACCGACAGCTAGGGATAGCAACGCGCCGAGATAGTACTGGTGTTAGTGGGTGTCTACCGTTACTCCAGGCGTGGATATACGAGTACTTTCCCAGGTTCCGACCCGGTGGTGGTTTCTTTTTTGAGGGTCGTCCTCTTGTTGAGGCTTGGGCCACCTTGCCTCGAAGTAAGGGCGATTCTCATACTTTTCATATGTATCGTCATAGTTTGGACGATCTTAGGCCAGAGCATGTCCGATGGTTGCCTTACGGGGACCGTCCTTAGGGAGCTTGCAGAGTATCAATTTACTCGGGTTTTATCAGGCATCTTGATATAGTAGAGCCGTACCAGCCGGATCGGTGCATGCGTCAGTTTGGGTACCGTCAGGCTCTCCCGGTCTCGATGCCTATTGCGGTGAATGAGTCTCGGCCCGCGAACGGGCCTTACAGGCTGGACATCGGGCAAGAGCCCGATAGGACATGGATGTCCGAGACATCCATCACACACCTCCGAAACCTGTCAAAGAAGGCATATATGCCTTTCGAGTGTACTGATGGATACGTGTCTTGGTATGCAGACCATTCACACCCTTACCTTTACCCCCCCCCCCCCTCACACCGCCTCCATTTTCGGTCTGTCGAGTTTCATGAGGAGCCGGAAGTCGCCCTAGCTCTTAGTCGTAGGTTCAAGAATGTCTTCCGGCAAGATGATGAGGAGGCTGAGAGAGAGACTATAGAGGAGTTGTTTCACAGGATGCGTCCTTTCTATGGAGACGTGTATGATGACTAGTTTGTTTTTATTTTCTTATGTTTTTCTATTTGTTTGGATTATGTTTGTTTGGATTATGTTTGTATGGTTTTTTTAGTATCTTTGTATGGATAATTTTTATATATTTTTTTTATTTTCAGATGTTTGTCTTTTTGTTTGGAGACGGTATTTAATTAAATGCAACGATATTTAATTAAATGACTTAAAACGTAATTTAACATAATTTAATTAAAACATTCATTAATTGAAATACAACGACATTACATAAACCACTTAAAATATAATTAAAACATAAACCACTTAAAACATAATTAAAACAAAACTAAACCCCATACCCTAAACCCTAAACCCTAAACCCTAAACCCCAAACCCCTAACTCCTAACCCTAAACCCCAAACCTCAAACCCTAAACCCCAAACCTCAAACCCTAAACCCCATACCATAAACAATTATTACTTAAAACATAACATAATTAAATAACTATCGAACTTAATTATCTTCCGATGATGAAGATGACGATTCCTTATCTTCTTCATGATCTTGAACCTCAATTTCTTCAGGTTGGGTAGACATATATTCAGTCAACAAATCATTCAAGTAGAGATAAAGAATTCCTTGTCCCGACACTCTACCAGCACATAAGTCCGATAGTCTTGGGTAATCGATCACGGTGAGGATACGCTCAAAATATGTAAAGAGATCACTTCTTAACCTGCGAAACTCCCACATCTTCTCGGTTAATGCTTCATCAGAGACAACCTCATCTCTAACTGCTGGAGTTAGCACATCTTCTCGGTTTCCGGCTAAAATTATACAAAGGCTACCAATTGGAGGCTCTTCAAGCATGTGTCATACAGTGGCACTGGGAACCACTGATTCATGACGCTCAATTAGAATTGGTAAATTTTGAACAATTAGATCGATTCTTATTTGATAAACTCTGGTTTTTTGAGCATTTGTGAGAACCATTTTAGTATTGTAGTGAGTGAATAGGATTGGATGTTGTGATTGAAATTGACATAGAATGGCCTATTTATAAGCTATTAATTGTAACGGCTATTTTTTAATTGTAACGGCTATTTTTGAATTGTAACGGTTATTTTGAATTATAACGGTAACATTTGAATTATAACGGTTATTTTGAATTATAACGGTAACATTTGAATTATAACGGTAACATTGAATTATAACGGTTATTTTGAATTATAACGGTAACATTTGAATACTCAACTATATTAACATATTCATCTTCTTCCAGTTTTCAATCATCCTCATCTTCTTCTACTTTTGACTTCTAGTTTTTTCCTTATCTATCCACTAATGTCGACATCATCTTCAATGTGTAGAAACCACCCAATTGAAGGCCTTAACTTTAAGAATCAACGTTGCAATCTTTGTCGCAAAAACGCTATCATCATGATTTCCGGGTCAATTAATAATCCAATGAAAGCGTATTTTAAGTGTTTAGTTTGCAATAATTTTGTGTCGTGGCTGACTGAAGATCATTTGACAATAACAAAAAGGTTGGAGATAGCATGTGAAGATGAAGGTGATGATGCATCAAGTGGAAAAGTCATGAAAGAGCAAGTGATATGTTTGAAAGAGGAAATTTCGAGTTTGTCAAAGATGATGAAGTTTTATTTCAAGTGTATCTTGTATTTGTTTGTGTTTCTTATGTTAGCCATTGTTATGAAGTAGTGAGTATTTGCAAAAATTTCCAAATTTGTATTAGTTGTCATGAATTCCAGAAATTTCAGAAATTAGTTCAATGATTGTTATGCTTTTCAATAATATATTACATTACACAAGTGAACTTAATAATTTTTTCAATCCGAACAACTACTAACTGAGATAACTGTCGCACTATCAGAGACCTGACTTCTAAGACGTCTTCTCGGAGTTTCTAACATGAACGCTTGCCAAATCTCAATGTTATATTGGTACAAAGTCTCTAGGTGAACAACACTGGGATCTCGGAAGGTCAACCAAGCGGGATCAAGTGGCGGCATAGGGAGACTCTCAGGGGGGCTTCTAGAATGCAACCGCATCCAATGGCTATGATGTAGGACAAACCACAAAATACCACACGGTAATCGGCCTTCCACTCGGGTCTTCAATGGCATGATAGTTTTGCAACTTCCTTCCCAAACATTCTTCCCGTCTTGCCATGTATGACCAATCACACATATCGTCCAGTTGAACAGCGTTGCAAAAACTAGCAAATCGTCGCTACACATCCAATGGTCCTGCCCACAACTAATCTGCTGAAAAAATTCAACTCTTCGAAGAGCTATATCCAACCCTGACACACCGCTGAGCGGTGATTGAAAACCTCCATATAACTCTGCGTAGATAGAGTCGGTCCTCATCTCCCTCGAACACCATTCCCGCATAACTATATAATCTGTCTCTTGGCCTCGTTGGGCGTGCGATATTACCCGGAATCCACAATGACCGTCATCTCCAACATCCACCCAACCATCGAAGTGGCCCCACAAAACCTCAGGAATACCCCACCGTTTGACCCATGTTGATATAAAGCCAATGGTAAAGTTCCTTCCCAAAGGAGCACCGGGAGTTCCTGATTCGAAATCACCAAGTCTTTGTTGTGATTGATCTGCATTTGTTGAACAGTGAGTACTTGGTGTCCCGAACTTCCTTTCTGCATGCTCAAAACCCGACTTGTTTCTAGTTGTTGAACCTCTCGGACGACCTTTCGAGTGCTCATTAATAGGGGGTGGCAAAATCTCTTGGTCCTCCGGGTGGTGGAAATCACGCAACAAGTCTATGGCTGCCCTTAGTTTAACCGGGTCACTGTGCCTCACATCATCCACTAATTTCTCCCATAAATCACCGTCATTTTTCGGCATTTGTTAAGGAATATCATACACCAATGTCTTCCAAAAGACATGAATATCCTCGAGATGGACCCTCCTATCTCTTCCGTGCAAATATACCAAATTGCATGCACAAGGTAATCCATGAGTCGTTCGCATCACGTGTCGGCATCGATCATCCACTCCGATACCCAAACCAAGGCCTCTAGTAAGTTCTTTCTCCATTAACTCTATGGCCTTAGTAGACACGTTTCCTTGCAATAAGGAGAAAGTACGAGATGTTCTCCTTGGTTTACTCATTTTATCTTCGAGTTCTCACTAGTAGAAAAAACCCCTATCTTCGGGTCACATCCAATCAAACACATTTATAATACTCAACAAACTACTAGTTAGCGGTAAGTCGAGGTCGATCCATGGGACGGTGTGCTTTGGGTTCTAAGTCTATCTATCTCAATTTATGCTAGTGTCACAATTTGTTTGGGTTTGTAGTTGTGTCTAGACTAATGCAAATAATATAGTAAAACAAGCAATAAAAGGAAAGATGTAAACAATTGATTAAAAGTGCTAGGATATCATGGGGTCATAGGGGATTCATGGTATTGATCATACAAACATGTTTACAAAGATGCAAGCAATTAATGTTGTGGAGGAACCGAGTTGGGTTATGTCTTACGGTTTATAGGAAGAGTTGGGTCCCGGAGCCGAATCGATTAGATTGTACAACATCTACAAGTCGACTTAGTTTCCTCCTATTCAACTTCTATGCATGGTCTAACAAGACTCGAGTTGGTTTATATCTTACAAGTCAAGTTGAGTAGATAAGAGATGGTAAAAATGCAAGGATTCATAGGCTTAGCATTTCATCAAACATAACATGTGCATAAAGTTGACATCACAACAAGCAAGCAATTTAATCATGTGAACATATTAGATTAAGCATGAATCAATCCCCATGTTTGTTTCCCTTAATTACCCACTAATCCTAGCTAAGAGACTACTCACTCATTATCAAGTTTAACATGCTAACAAGGTTGTCAATCATATTAACAAGGTAAACCATGATGAACAAGTAAGAAAGATTAACAATAATTAAAACAAGGATTAAGAGAGTTATACCTATGGAGATTCCAAAATAATAATGCAAAGAATAATAGAAGAAATTGATGATTGATGGAAGGTTGTCAATCTCCCAATAATAACCCAATAATCTTCAATTACCCAATAATAAATTTGAATAATAAACTTGAACAATAATTAAGGAGAGATTAATGTGTAATTTGTGTGGAAAGATTGAGATTAATCTATTCTAATCTACTCCTAATCTAATCTAAGAAAGCTTGATTTAATCTAATAAAACTTGGTTCTAATCTAATAAAACTTTATGGTTTGATTATTACAAATGGGGTATATATAGTGGAAATTAGGAGGATGCATTAGGGTTAACTAAGGGCTAAACTAGTAATTACACTTTTGAGATTTGAGCAGGGAGAAGCCGGTATTTTTCGAAGGAAGGGCGTCTTTCACGGAGCTTGAACAACACGAAAATTGCTGTAAAGGAATCCGAGCGGATTAGTGTCGGGACGGGCGGATTGTAGCAAGGGAATCCGAGCGGATTTGGTGGAATCCGGGCGGATTCTGGTGGGGCAATCCGAGCGGATTCAAAGCAAGACACTCGGATTGTGTAGTGAGGAGACGGGCGGATTGGAGACAATCCGCTCGGATTGTTCTTCAGCAGTGATTCTCCTTCTTTTCTTCCCTTTTTCTCATTCCCATTTTATTCTTGCGGGATTGGTCTTTAGTCTTTGCTTCCTCTTCATACTAGTCCATCTAGTATCGTCAAGTAGCTTCCAAATATGCAGGCAAGACGGGGATTTCCGCCTTATCATCTCCTTTTCTACAAAACATATGAAATGCGGTAGAAAAGCAAATAGGAAGGTTTTGACGGATAAAATGGTCAAAGAAAGTTATAATAGTATGCAAAATAGGCTCAATTAGGGGACTAAATGTGCGCAAATAATGTTCACATCAATTTTCGACGACTCGACTACCACGGTTCCTCATAGGAGACGACCACCGCAACATTCATTTCTCCATCAGCGTCGACCACAGACATTCATCTCCCTCGGAGATCTAAATACTTTCAAGGTAAATCTCTGGCCCTATTATTCAATTGATTTATCATCACCCAAGTTCCACTCCAATTTCCATCTCTACAAGCTAATTTAATCACCTAATCTAACCCGATTAGAGGTAATATCCATTTCATTATCGGGTTTTATATGGGTCGTGGTGTATATGTTGATTTATGACTGCGCACCACTTGTTTGTTGAAATGTCTCTAAGAGCAATTACTGTGCCATTATCTTATGTGTTGATTATTGTTTGAGTTGGATTAATTGAAGTGAATATGGATTAATCTTTGGTTGTATATTTGTGATTTAAGTGTTTATTTGTTGATTAAAAACATTCTGACTTGCTCTTTAAATTTGTGCTCGTCATCAGAAGTACTTGATATCATGGTGTCAGTTATTATGACTTTCCGATGACTTTACTTTCGCTTTGTATTAGTTTATGTTGTAAGTTGCTGGTGTATCGCGTGTTATTGCCGTTCTGACTATTGATGCTTTATAACCTTCCTTACATTTATGATTGCTTCTAATTGTATCCGAGAGTAAATATATATTTTACAACTCACAATATGCTCTATGTTCCTTAATTCCATGGCTTCACTGAATTATTTTGACCAATATTTCTGTTATTATCGTCTCTGGTCATGTTGTGATACACGCTGTATAACTGTTACTTTTCATGATTTACCGTGCTCATGTAACTGTGGAACCAACCATACTAGGCTATAACTTTAATTTGAGATCTGATTGCCAAAACCAACACTATGTGTTTGTGGAATCAATAGAATTCAGACTTTTACTCGCTCGCAACTCAAATTTTAGTTTTCCTGATACAGGATGATGTATAAGAGGCTTGCACCTCATCTTAACATCCTCTTCAATTCGCTAAGCCACTCACTCTGGTTGTTAATCAATCTCTTATTGTTTCATTTTGTTCAACAGCGTGGAGAGGCAAAAAGCAGATAAGTTGGTTAACACAACTCAAGGAAAGACGTTCCCACTCCAACTACTAATAAAATAATGTTGAATATGTAAGTGAAAATTATGCAAACATGTCTCATACTCTAATTATTTTTCTGCTTCTAGCACTTAATTGTTCAAAGGTGCTTTTGAGAACTTACGTTTTTGTTATTGAAATTCTTCTTTAGATAAAACAGCATAAGCTCAGCTAGTTAGTAGAGTCTTGACTCGTGCCGAATTTGTAAGGGATTGATTTAACTGGTGAAGAGGAGTGTTAATGTATAAGATATAAAGGGAGAGTAATGTGGAAGACTTGTATTCTATTCAATTGATTTTGAATGTGTTACAAATGAGATACGTGAACTGCCTATTTATAGGCTTTTTTAGTCGGCCTTATTTGGCCATACGTCAAGATGGCAAGCCAATTGCGGATTACTTTGGCCGTCTTAAGTCAATTTGGGAAGATTTATACAGTCTAGATCCATTGCCAGAATGTAGCTAAATGCTCCTGTAGTATTCTCAAGAAAATGGTTGACATGGGCAATAGGAACAAAATGCTTGATTTTCTAATGGGCTTAGACACTCGTCTGACAATATTTGTGATCAGATTCTGGCCACTGATCCCCTACCTACTGCGGAGTAGTACAGGATTAGTATATGCTCAATATTGCTTATCACTCACTACAAATTTTGGTTTGTTCAGGTTCCAGGGATTCTACAATCGATTTTTGGGAGACAAGTTGCTCTAATGTTGATGATGATCTTGTTTCTATCAAGAAGAGAAAAAGGAGAGGTGCGGTAGAGGAGACAGAGTCTGAGGTATGTATCAGCCTTCATAAAAGATGTTAAATTGGGGCTTGCTGCTTTATACTGGGTGATGTACTATTGACTGCTTCAGACTTCATATTGTGCATGTGTGCATCTGCTTCACTATATACTTCAATAACTATGAAAGTTAAAACATAAATGGTAACGAGAGTAAAGTACTTATAGTTCATTTTATAAAGTTGGGTTGGTACTTGGTGATGGCTAAAGACTATTCTCGGCATCTCGCTGAAGACCAGCCCACTACTGAATGTCCCAAACCCTAATTCTATTGATTGTATTTGTGAATTTTTTTCAAGAATTAGTGCCACTGCTGTTTTTATTGTCGTTCCAGTCTTGTACAGTTCGTCTTAACGAGGTTAGATACTGAGTTGGGTACAAGTGTGTTTTAAGTTTTTCCAACAACAATTTGTTATCTGAGCTTTTATTATTGTTAGGTTGAACTCCAGTACCTGCATGAGTAAGCTGTAGCAAAGTTTCAATCTTATTCCTGCAAACTATTAAACAATATTTGTTCTAGGAAGTTCTGTTCCTGAAAACTGTTACCTGATCATCGTCCTATTTCTCTTGAACAGACACACGAAGTTTATGGAGGCCTTCAACCATATCTCAAGTAACATTGACAATATCTACAAACAGTTGACTAGGAGCATCACACATCCTCTCAGTGGAACTGCAAATTTGAATCTGGAAAATGAGGACGAACCATTCTTATGTGGGGCATAAAATATACGGCAATGCCTCCAACAAAGCATTTTCGTGATATGGAACGACTGTCTGGTGGTGAAAAGACTGTAGCTGCTTTGGCATTGCTATTTGTTATCGATAGGTTTGTTTAATACTTTGATTCAGCCCTCGTCAGTCCCTTTGTCGTCCCTCGGTTAGTCTGGACACTTCCATATGTAATTTTGATTAGTCTATTAACTAAGATGTGTTTGTGATTATTTATACACTTGGATGTATAATTTTGAACATCGACATTATTGTTTTGTCGGATGATATGCAAGTATGTTGGCTGTAATTCATTTGTATGTACTTTTTGTTTCTTTCGCTATTTGGCTTCTCAAATCCATTGGGCATTGCTATCGAAATTTTGGTAGCAAATAATTTTTTTTTTTAAAAAAAAAAATCAATGGCGGCGGTTCTTAATATGAAACGCCACTATTAGTTCGCCTTTAGTGGCGGTTTTTTATTAACAACCGACGTCATAGCTACCTTTAGTGGCAGTTCTTTAACAACAACCGACGTTATAGGGAACCGTTGTGGTACAAAGTTATTATTGAAATACCTATGGTGACGGTTTTCAGAAAATAACCGTCACAATAGATGAATTACAATGGCGGTTCTTGTCTAACAACCGTCGTATTATATAAGTTTATAATGGCGATTTTGTATAACAACCGCCACTATAGGAGAGCTATAGCGGCGGTTCAACAATCGCCTACAACCGCCGTAAAGTTTATACGACGCCGTGATAAACGATGCACCCTAAATCTCTAAAAACCGCCACAAAAGGTCATTTATAACCGCCACCGTAAGGGGTTTTTCTACTAGTGTCTTTCTTAATCTTCGAATGTTGACTTTCAAGCATGCCGTGGATACGGGACCACATGGAGTCAAGTGTGAGATGCTTTGACTTCAACCAAGCCTTCAATAGAGAATGTGCTGACTCAACACGGGAAGTTGCCGTGTTACCAAAATGTAAGACCTCGTTTGTATAGCATAAAACGAACGTCCCTTCGTGTTGACCCCAAGCTGTCCGTACATAATCCTCCATTTTCGGCCACTTACGTTGGAAACACTGCCACGCACGCTGAAACGATTCCTCGGTAACTGCATTGATCACCCTAAACCAACCGTCTTCTTCATTTGAGATCACAAATTTCCTCATACTTTCAGTTTTGTATGATGTCAAGGCATTTGCATTGATGGCTTTGTTCACATGCCATCTACACAATAAATGCTCAGCCCGGGGAAATACTTGCTCAAGAGCGCTGATCAAACCCAATTCCCGGTTGGTGACAAATACAGCAGGGGACGCTACTCCGGTGGCATCTAAAATCGCAGCTAACTTTCTCAACAGCCACTTGTAATTCACGTCAGACTCGGTAGGAATCATCGAACATGCAATTAAGAAGGACGATCCTGTGGGTGTCACACCAACCATCTCAATGAGTGGATTCTTGTAAATGTTGGTTTTATAAGTCGATTCCATGAGGACGACATAAGGATAAACCCGGAACAACTTAATCGCTTCAGGATGAGCCATGAAAATGTGAGTTAACTCTTTTGACTCGGAATCAATCTCGTAGAAGTAAACGTATTTCGCTTCCACCGCTAGAGTCAACATTTGCTGAGCGGTGTTTCTTTCACCCATTTCTTCTTTCTTAATTTTCCTTGTTTCATTATATAGTTGGGTGCTTGACGGTTGAGGTTTTTCGGGGGTTCTCAAATGAAGACCATTTTTAATATCCCTCGGTTGAACCCCGGCCAATGTTTGTTGCCTAACATATGCCTTCTCTTCCGCGTCTAATCCCGCAAAGTGACGATCCCCATCCTTATAAACGGCTACGTTGTGGTTGTGTAGTCCAGCACCCTCGGAGGTTACAATGTTCTACACCACCGTCTCTTTATCATTTTTAGACACGAAATTTTGAACGGCACGTATACGAAACTCGCATGAACACTTCTGCGACCTCCTTAGCTTTCAAGATCGTCCGATTCTTTTGGTTTACCATGTCTTTTACATCGAAAATAACTTGCCAACAACCCGTTCTTTTTCCTATTTTTAGCTCCGTTATTTGCTTTAACCAAAGCAAACCCATTCTCGAATGCGATTTTCTGAGCCCAATTGAAAGCATCGTCACGC